>NC_071389.1:34498431-34687641 GCF_022682495.2 Desmodus rotundus
AAGATTTTATTTATTTATTTTTAGAGGGGAACGGAGGGAGAAAGAGAGGGAGTAAAACATCATTGTGTGGTTGTCTCTTGCGCTCCCCCTAATGGGGACCTGGCCCGCAACCCAGTCATGTGCCCTGACTAGGAGTTGAACTGGCAACCCTTTGGTTCACAGGCTGGTGCTCAATCCAGTGAGCCACACCAGCTAGGGCTAGAGTTCTTAAATATGCCACTACTATAAATAGCAGTTGTCATAGGGTTATATTTTCTTTCTTCTTGTTAGAAAGAGAGAGAAAGGAAGGGAGAGAGAAATACTGATTTGTTGTTCCACTTTATTTATGTGTTCTTTGTTGTTTCTCATCTGCACCCTGACTAGGGGTTGAATCTGCAACCTTGAGGTATGCTCTAACCAACTGAGACACCCAGCCAGGGCTAGATTTTCTAGTCGTTACATATTCCCAGTCAAAGCTAGACATGCACATGTGATTTAGGTTAAGCAGTAAAAAGCATTCAATCCTTAGACATTTGACTTGTTTCCACTTTTTGGCTTTTGTGACTGATGCCCCTGTTTACATGTATGTACCTAAGTTTTGGTGTGGACGTATGTTTTCATTACTCTTGGATGTATGTCTAGGAGTAGAATTGCTGAGTCATTTGGTAACTCTTTAACCTTTTGAGAAATTGCTAGACTGTTTTCCAAAGCAGCTGCACTATTTTACATTCCTACTAGAGGTATAAGGGTTCCAATTTCTCTGCCTGCTTGCCGGTATTTGCTATTGTCTGTTCTTTTGATTTAGGCATCCTAGATGTGAAATAGTAAAACTTGATTTTGATTTGTGTTTCCCTCATGGCTGTTGATGTTAAGCACATTTTTATGTGCTTATTGGCCATTTTCATATCTTCTTTGGAGAAATATCTGTTCAGACCCGTTGTGCATTTTAAAATTGTGTTGTGTTTTTTTATTGTTGAGTTGGAAGAATTTTTTAATATATTCTAGATACAAGTCCTTTATTAGATACATGACTTGCAAATATTTTATCTCTTTTTTGTGGGTTGTCTTTTTCTTATGGTGTCCCGTGAAGCACAAAAATTTCAAATCAGATTATGTCTGATTTACCTTTTTCCTTTATTGCTTCTGCTATTGGTGACATATCTGGTAAACCATTGCTTAATCTATGGTCCCAAAGTTTTATACCTGTGTTTTCTTGTAAGGGTTTTATAGTTTTAGCTCTTACATTTAGGTCTTTGATCCATTTTGAGTTAATTTTGATATATGGTGTGAGGTAAGGGTCATATTTATTTTTTTACATTTTATGTTCTTTATTATTTTTACTCTTTTACATGTGGATATTCAGTTATTCTAGCACACTGGATGGCTATTGTTGTGTTGGCTGTCGTCATTTTTTTATTTGACACTCTTTAGGGAAAAGAGGTCAGTGCCTCTGACGAAATAGTCAGGTATGGCATGTTTTAAAAATTCTTGTGGCACAGCAGATGAAACCGCTTGTCTGCGTTCATAGAATGTACTGCAGTCAACAAGACGGATGAGACAGATGTTCAGGTACACTTTATGTACAGACCTGCAAATATCCCCAAGAAATACTGTTTTATTCTTTCCAGCTTTATGGAGATATAACTGACATGTAACATTGTGTAAGTTTAAGGTATACAACACAATGATTTCATATACCGTATTCTGTCGTGCATAATGCACTCCTGTGTGTAGTGTGCACCCACGGCTTTGTGTGCGTTGCACATAGGATTACTGTACACGTGGTATGTAAACAATATACCCATGTGTAATGCACGTCCTTATTTTTCCCTCAAAAATGTGGGCAAAAAAGTGTGCAATATACACAGCAAAATACGGTACATGTGCATATATTGTGAAATGATTACCAAATATTAGCTAACACATCCATCACTTCACAGTTCTTTTTTTTGTGGTAAGAACTTTTAAGATCTACTCTCTCAGCAGCTTTCCAAGTATACAATACAGTGTTGTTAGCTATAGTCACCACGGTGCATTAAATCCCTAGAACTTAGTTATCTCACAGCTGGAAGTTTGCCTGTGGTTAAGTACTTTGCACGTAGGACATCTATGGTTTAAAATGGTAAAATGGGACAATTTTTCAAAAATATAACTCCGTGATACTGACTTCTTTTACTTCTTTCTCACCTAGGGGAGTACAGAAAAATACCACTTGATTAGGTATTAAATATTTTGAAATCTTTGGTTATTTAAGGTTTCATTTGATTTTATTGCACAGAACTAATTTGTTTTTAGGAATATTTACTGAATATTAACATAGGGCTTATTATGCAGAACACAGCTGTCACTTGACTCTGTCTAGTAGCAGAGACATAAAGGGTAAGCAACATTTCATCAGTAAATATTTTTTGAGCCCCTAATGTGTTGCAGACACTGTTCTGAAGCATAAGTCAGATACAATTTCTACCCCCTAAGGAATGTGCCATCTTAATGGGTGTGAGAGACAGGTTAACTAGCCGTTATAGCACAGGGTGGGGCAGGCCGCAGCAGGGGAACCCACAGAAGACTCTGGGGGCTCGGGGATGAGAATCCAAACTAGACAGAGGTAAGGCACGAATATGATCAGTGACAGCAAGGCGAAAGTCAGGGTCAAAAGTATTGCAAGCTGAGGAATATTGGGTGAGAAATTTCAGTGGCAAAAAAATGTGACCCATTTGGGGAATTGCAAAGAGGTAAAGCTAACGCAGGGTTCTCAAAATGTGGTCCTCTGTCTGCCTGGGTCTGAATCACCTGGCAGTGATTCTTAAACCCCCAGGTGATTCTTAGTCTTGCAGGTGATTCTCAAATGTACTAAAATATGAGAACACTGGTCTAGAGTTAAGGGGCATGATGGAGGAATGAAAATTACAGTGTAATATATGCTACATTAGAGGTATACATAACATTATATGATTAGGTTTATTTGTGTAGACTGTAAAACATTTTCATTTTAAACCTGCTAATTCCTATCTGTAAGTGATTTAGGGGAAAGGGGGATGGGGACAAATAAGGGTTATTACTATATGCGTAAATTTTGTCTCTTAATTCCCAAGTGATTCTAAAAACAGTTAATCGTTTATTTATTGAATGTTTTTGTTTTTCTTTTAGTCCAAGGACAAAATGATGAGAGGCTCTCGCCGAGGATGTGTTAGACTCAGAGTGAGTATTTACTCGTTTTTATGAAAACCAATTTTGTCAGAAAGAAAAAAATATTTCGACAGAATCATGGAAGTGTGAATTTAGTTAAGCTTTTGTTAGGCAGACAACTAGGTCTGCCTACTAGGTCTTTTTTTTCATAGAGAAAATAATTACTTCTTCAGGGTAACTACTAGTTAGTACCAGAACCAGGGCTAGAACTCAGTTCTTTTGGCCCGTGATTTAATGTTGTACCATGACTTAACGTAACTACTGATTTTTTTTTTTTTTTTATAACCTCTGTTTTATGAGAGATAGGGGCTGGAAAGTGAGTTGAAGTGTTGGTGGTAGAGCAAACAGTAGGAAAAAAGCTCTGAAAAATTCCCAGTTCTACCTTTTTTCTTTCTGTTCAACACTACTTAATAATGGTCGATGTAGTTGTGATGTCCAGTAGAAATACAATGTGAGCCAAGTATAATGCTTAAAAATTTTTACAGTAGCCACATTTAGAAAGTAGAAAGAAATAGGTGGAATTAATTTTAATATTTCATTTAAGCCAATATATCCAGAATATTATTTCAACATGTAATCAGTGAAAAAAAAATTATTAATGAGCTGTTTACATTCTTTTTTAAATACTAAGTCTTCCAAATCCAGTGTGTCTTTACACGTATGGCATATCTCAGTTCAGACTAGCTGCGCGTTAGTTAGTAGCTAGTGGCTACCTTATTGGACAGTGCTGCTTTTAATTGTTTTGTTCACTTTCCACCACTGTCCAAATAGCTAAAGGCAAGAAAGAGTGCAGGGTTGGGAATATAGTGTCTAGTACTCCACTGTATCTAAAGAAGGGCCAGCTCTGTCATAACTAGGTAAATCAGCTTCTTGTATCCTCTTCTTCTTTAGGCTCCTGTTGCTTTCTTTCTGCCATCTTTCTCTGCACCCTTTTGAAGATGTGACTATAATTGCCTTTATTAGCAATACTGAATAACTCAGAAAGAAACCAAATTCTAACAGACAAATTTTGGCACTGAGATATAGGAGTAAGTATTGGGGGGTTGCAGGTGGGAAAGTGACTGACTTGTTTTGAGCAGATGATGGTGTATATATGATAGCATAAAGATTAAAAAAAATGTTTACTGTTTTTTTCTTTTTGTTCCTTTTGGTTTCTTGATTTAATTGCTTTTCTAAGCACTTGCTATTGACTTCAGTCACCACTCAGTCTGGTATTAACTGCTCTCTTGGCTTGAGGTAAGCTCAATAGTGAGATTTTGGCAAAGCTGTATTGAGACAGTTCTTCAGTTGACTTAAACCTAGATTTGGGCCACCCTCTCATTGTTACATTTAATGCAATATTTTTCCCTTTAAATCTAGCTTAATTAATTACTAACCCCTGTGACTAGTTAAGAACTACAGTTTTGCCACCTACCCTGGAAGCCTCTGTAGGTGCCCCATTCTAATTATAGCACCCTCCGTAAAGTCGCCACTCTTCTATTCTAGTAATGATGCCTTGGATTTGAATTCCTAAATTCTATGTTTTTATCTTGCCCATTAAAAAAAACTTCCTATCTTTTGTTTGTAATTTATCTATTGAAGAATCCAGGCCCTTTGACCTGTAGGAGTTTTTTGTAGTTTAGATTTTACTGATTATAATTTATCATGTTCCTCTGTCTCTGCTTTTTCTGCAAATTGGCAGCGGGTCCAGATACTGGATTTGACTCAGATTTGATCCTTTTGGCAAGGCTATATAGGTGGTGGTGTGTTCTTTTATCAGGAGGCACACAGTGTCTGGTTTTTGCTCTTTGTTGATATTAGCAGCTGTTGGTGCTCAGCACCTAGATTAACTTATTTGGGGGTTGCAAAATTATGATATTTTATATCAGAGATAATATATAAGGAGACACTTCATCTATTATTTGGTTGCCCAGTGGTATAGTTCAGACAGATAGAATGCAAGCTTGATTATTTCTTTTTATTTACTCAACTTTCAAGATAATGAATTGACTTAACATTCATTTATATATACAGGGTGGGACAAAAATAGGTTTACAGATGTGAGTACACAAAACATAGAGTTTATTATTATTTTTATTTTTAAGATTTTACTTATTTTTAGACAGAGGGGAAGGGAGGGAGAAAGAGAGGGAGAGTGGTATCAATATGTGGTTGCCTCTCGTGCACCCCCTACTGGGTACCTGGACCACAACCCAGGCATGTGCCCTAACTGGGAATCCAACTGGCGACCAACTGGGAATCCACTGAGCCACACCAGCCAGGGCAGTTATTATTTATTAATTATTGTATTATTTTCCATACAAACAACTGTAAACTACTTTGCCCTATTCTGTATATATCCAAAAGAATTGAAAGTAGAGACTCAAATAGGTATTTGCACATCCACATTCATAGAAGCATTACTCACAATAGCCTAGACGTGGAAGCGCTTAGTGTCCATTTGATGGGTGAATAGATAAACAAAATCTAGTATATGTAATGCATATAATGGAATATTATTTACTCTTAAAAAGGAAGAGAATGCTGACATAGGAGTAAAATAAGCCCATCACTAAAAGACAAATACTGCATGATTCTACTTACATGACGTGCCTAGAGTAGTCAAATCATGGAGACAGAAAGTATAATGGTGGTTTCCAGTGGTTGAGGGCAGGGGATTTGGGGAGTTCTTGTTTAATGGTTACAGAGGTTCAGTTGGAGAAGATTAAAAGTTCTGGAGAGGGTGGTCGTACACAATGTGAATGTACGTAATGCTACTAAACTGAACACTTAAACATATTTATTTAGTAAATTTTATGTTATGTGTATTTTACCACAATTTAAAAACCCACACTCATTTATTATCTTACAGTTCTATAGATTAGCCACCTATGAAGGGTTTTCTATTTAAGGGCTCACAAAGCTGAAATCAAAGTATCAACCAGCCTGGGCTCTCATCCGGAGGCTCTGAGGAAGAATCCAAGGGAGAATCCACTTCCAAGGTCGTTCAGGTTGTTGGTACAGTTCAGTTCCTTGTTGAGGTCTGAGGTCCTTGTTTTCTTGCTGGCTGTCAGCTGAGATCGGCTCTCCACTTCTAGAGGCTGCGCATACTCCTTGTCATGCAGCCCCTCTATCTTCAAGTCAGCATGCCACATCGAGTCCTTCTAGTGTTTTGAATCTCTGACTTCCCATTCTACTACCAGCTGCAGAAAACATCTTTTATTTAAAAGGCCGCATGTGATGTGGAGAAAAGGGAATCCATGTGCACTGTTGGTGGAAATGCAGATTGGCATAGCTACTATGGAAAACAGTATAGAGGTTCCTCAAAAAATTTATAATGGAACTACCTCATGACCCAGCAACTCCACTTCTGGATATATATCGAAGAAACCTAAAACACTAATTTGAAAGAATATGTGCACCCCTATGTTCATTGCAGCATTATGTACAATAGCCAAGATATGGAAGCAGCCCAAGTGCCCATTAATAGACGAGTGGATAAAAAAAAGCTGTGGTACATATACAGTGGAATATTACTTGGCCATTTGTGATGGTATGGATGAACAGTCAGAAAAGTACAAATACCATATGACTTCCCTTATATGTGGAATCTAAAGAACAAAATAAATGAACAGACTAACTTGAAACAGACTCATAGACACAGAGAGCAGACTGGTGGCTGCCAGAGGGGAGGGGATTTGAGGGACTGGGTGAAAAGGTGAAAAGATTAAGAAGTACAAATTGGTAGTTACAAAATAGAGGGATGTAAAGTACAGTATAGGGAGTATAGTTAGTAATATTGTAATAACTATGGATGGTGCCAGTTGGGTACTGGAAATATCAGGGGAAGGAACACCTTGTAAAGTATATGATTGTCTAACTACTATGCTGTATACCTGAAGCTAACATAAATAATATTGAATATAAACTGTAATTTAAAATAAAATTTAAATTCATGATAAAAAAAGAGGAAATAAATAAAAGGACTCATGTGATTAGATTAGATTTTACCCACCAGGCAATCTCCCTTTTGCCATATAATAAATCCACTGATAACTCATCCTGTAACATAATCACTTCAGTGAGATCTTACCATTCACAGTATCTATCCACACACAAAGGGGAGGAGATTATACAGGGCAACGGTCATGGGAGAAGGGGTAGAGTTCTTCCTGCCACGCAGCATGTCAGAGAAGAAACAGGCATACTTGTGTTTGAATCTTATTTTTAGCTTTTGCTTTGTTGACTGGAAGAGGAAAGTTAATCTGTACGCTTCCTGAGCTTGAGTTTTCTTTAAAGCAAGTAGTATAATACCCTCGTAGAATTTTTTTTAAGGATTGGACACCTGGTACATAGATGGAAGCTATTAATCAGTAGTGTGTGGGGTGTGTGTGTGTGTGTGAAGAGCTTCTGAGGTACAGTTGGCCTTGGAATAATGCAGGGGTTAGGGGTGCCGATCCCTGCATTCTACGCTGTTGAAAATCTGCATATTATTTTTGACTTCCTCAAAACTTAGCTACTGTTGACCAGAAGCCTTACCCATAACATAAATAGTCCATTAACACATACTTTGCATATGTATTATATACTTCATTCTTATATTAAAGAAAGCTAGAGAAAAGAAAATGTTATTGAGAAAATCATAAGAGAAAATACACACTTGTAGTATTTATTGAAAAAAATTTGTGTGTAAGTGGACCCCTGCAGTTCAAACCCTTGTTATTCAAGGGTCAACTGTATTTTCAAAAAAGCTGGACTGCCATTTGGCTTTCTACTTAAGAAACATCTGGAGAATTTGTTTATAATATAGGTTTCCAAATACCATCCGCTAGACATACTGTTTTAGAACAGGGTCTGGAACTTTTATTTTTAACAGATTGTCCAGTTCACATTGTGCAGCCAAGTTTGGGACCACTGGCATAGTATGGGGTTGGCCAAAAAGTCTGTTTAGTTTTTTCTGTAAAATAAAAGACACATATTTTATTTTCACCAATACCTTTATTGATTTGGATATTGAGTATATTGGCTATCTCCTGCTATTGCCTTCTAGTGGGTAGAGGCCAGGGGTGCTGCTAAACATCTGCCAATGCATAACACAGCCCCACAGCAAAGAATTATTTGGTCAAAATGTAAGTAGTACCAAGAAACTTTGCAAACCGCTTTTGACACGTTTGATCAGTCACAGCACCTTCTCCATACACTGCACAATTTTTTTGCCTTTCAGTTGTGTTTTTACCTTTCTTGAAATGATAAAGCATAATGTGCTGAAAATGTTATTTTCTTCCATCTTCAATATTCTAATGGCTTCAAATTGGTGAAAAAATTCACCAATTTTTATTTTTTTTTAAAAATACACACTGATATGACAGCTGTCACCATACAATCTAACAAAATTGTTTTGAAGTAAAGACAGCTAAGCACTACTAGAGCCATTGTAGGGAATAAACTAAAGAAATGTTTTGACCAACACATCAGGTAGAAAAGACCTGGGGCTCAATCTCGTTCAGCTCTACCCATTGCTGACTCTGTGCCTATGGGCAAATTTCTTAACCCTTATGAAGATAACATTATATAACTTGCAGTGTGTTGGCAAAAATTTCCTGAGAGACCAAAGAAAGAGGCTTACAACTCCAGCATTACATCAAAATTTTATTAAAGGAACTTAGATAGGAGGCGTGTCTTGGGCCCCCCACAAGACAGCATGGATACCCTCCATTCTGTATGGCAGGTGCTAAAGAATTGTATAGAATAGGGCAAACGGATATAGGTACTGGGGTGTGATCCACCCAGGTAGGCGGACATGCTTAGATGCAGTGGCCTGTTCCAGGAACCAGCATGAGCTAGCATGCCACGCAATATAGGGGAGGAGCTGCTCAGACAGTCTCCAGGGATATTTATGGGAAGCAATCTCTCCTGGCCGGGATCTAGCTGCATCTAACTTGAGAGTCCACGTCAGGAATAGTCTGTTCTCCGCACAGGGTTTTGTAAGGCTTAGCAGTTATGTATGCATAGGGTTTAGTGCATAGTACACAACTAATCTAGGACTGCCATGGGTGGTGATGATCACAGGGGTGGTGATTGATAAGCATCTGTCATCTAGAGTCCAAAGAGCTGTCATTGACCCCCCACCACAGATCTCTTCCTGCCTCTCCATCCATCCCATCCTATATTCCAACTCCTCCATGCTCCTTTATTGTGTTTCATCATTCCTCATTGCTCTTGAGATGTTTTTATTTTTTAATCACAGTTCACATTTAATATTTGTATTAGTTTCAGGTGTACAGAATAATGGTTAGACAATCACATACATAGTGTTCCAGTCCATATTTCTAGTTGACATTTTTTTCTCTGTCAAGAATTTTCTGTGCCCTCATCTGGTGAGCTCATCTTCTAAGGGACTTTTCCGAGTTTGCTTCTTCTGTGGCGCATTCCTGACCCACATCCCCCTCTTCTGCCTTATCACAGCCTTTGGCACTTACAGCCTTGAAAATACTTGTTACATTTGAACTTGTCTGGTTTCCCTACTTGTTAGTGAGTTCCCTTCCACCGTCACAAGTGCCTAGTATATAATAAGTAGTTACTTAAAAATAAGCTTATTGTTGATGTTACGTATTTATAAAATAATGAATAAATGTTGGAGAATTGGCCTTTACTGTAGTTTACATACAAAGGAACTATGAAAATTATCTTCAACACAACATCAGCTAGTTGTATGATATGTTTTCTAAAAAAAAAAAAAAGCCAAACACCCATGTGGTTTTAGGCTACATAAAAATAAAAAGATGGTAGAAAAAGGAACCAATAGTTATTGAGGAAGGTCTTATGATTAGGCATTGTGCTGGATGATTTTCACATGTATTCCCATGATAGTCCTGTCACATAAATGGTGTTACTTTATTTTACATGTGAGGAGGCTGAGACTGAAGCTACTTTTAGGAACTTTCCAAAGTTACACAGTTAAGAAATGGTGAATCTGGGATTGTACTTGGATCTGTTTCATTCAAAACCCTGTTCAGTCCTTAATGTTACCACTTGGCTAGAAGAGTTAATGTAGAGACACCCAGCTGGTTGCAGGGGAGTGTAAAACCAGTGGAGGAAAGCAGAAGAGTGAAAAACCGTTTCCTTCCCACCTACTTTCTTTGACTGTATTGGTGGCAAAGTGTGTGCCACTAGATGGTGTCCTTGCCCTTGTTGGAAAAGTAAAATGTTGGTTAAGTTCTGCTGTCTGATTTTTCCTCCTCCCCAGCATACTAGCTAAAAGCAAAATATTCACATTTCCAGATACAATTTGAGAAATGAGATGTAGTACCATTGAAGAAGTAGTGTGGGGTAGAGGCAAGAATGGGCCATAGATGAGAGGGAATTCCAATCTGGATTTTGCCACTATTAGCTCTGTGACTTCAGGCAACTCATCTGTTCAGCTCTGTGTTTTCTTCTCTCTGGAACAGGCAGCATGTCATTCACTCATGGAATTGTGAATAGCAAATTAATTGATATATTAAACAGTATCCAAATAGAATGCCTGAGACTTGGTTCTTAATTTATGGGAGTTACTGTTATAATTAATAATTACTGTTGATAAGATGAATCTCAGATTCTGAAGAACTCTGCAGGGCCTTAGGAATCACCCAAACGAGGTGAATTATACTCAACATAGTTTTAATGCTAAATGTATTGTGAGTTTTCAAAAACTATTAACCCATATGTGACCTAAAGTAATACTTTTTGACCGGGTCCTGTGAAACTGAGTACTCCATTTTCCAGCTGTGTTGATCATCAGAGTTGACTGATTGCATGAGGGATGTGTCATCTGTTCTCTTTTCGTTTAGTTCATCACAAGAGAAGCTAGCAGTGTACCATGATGGGTTATTAATGGTTTTAGTACTGACTTCTAATGCTGGTGCTTTATTTCATTGGTTCTTCTCCATGTTTTCATATGTTACCATCTCTGGCTTTGGGACGTATCTTACAATCATTTATTTCTTAGAATGGATGCAACAAAGTATTATTTTAGGTTAATGTATGGCCTTAAGACTGTCCTTCCTCCACATCCCCTTAGATTTGCTTTTGCCAATTGTCTTCTCATTTCATTATGAAAAATCACTCTATTGATTTCTGCCCTTTTTGTTAATTCAGTAGTTTTTATGCAAGTGTCATCTCTTCCATATCAATTTGACACTAAAAATGTCCTCTCTTGGGTAAGATGTAATCATGTGTTCAGTCCCTATGATTGGTGCAGAGATGTCATTAGGGTTACATTTTCTGAATGTTTATAATATTTCATAATTACAAATTAAAGGTTAAATAAAAGATTTCATGAAAATGTTAACCAAATGAAAGCTAAGAAACAGTATTACTATCAGACACAATGGAGTTTAAGGAAAAAAATTAAAATTGTTATGGAAAAAGAGAATACCAAAACCCTAGTATTACATAGATAACATTCTTCAACAACAGTGGAATAAATTAGAAATCCCTTCATAAAACAGTACCCACTCACTGCTTCACATGAATACTTCTGAATAATTCATAGGTGAAAATAGAAATCATAATGGAAATTATGAAATATTCAAACTTGAATGATAATGAAGGGACCACATATTAAAACTGCATCTAAAGCAGTCTGTGATTTGTAATCTTGAGTGAATGTATTATAAAATAGAGATGAAAATTCATTCAAAAAAATTAGGAAAAAAAAGTATTGATGAAGTACAAAGAAAATAACAAAGGAAAATTTTAGGACAGGGTCACTCATTAATGTAGATATCAAAACCCTGAACAAAATACAGTGATCCATACCCGGTACTGTATAAGTAAAAAGTATTAGGACCAAATAGAATTTGTTTTGTGAATACTAGGATACTAACTTTTAAATTAACTAATTTACTATATTAACATTAAAAGAGGAAAACTACATGATCATCTGAATAAATACATAAGAAGCAGTGAGTAAAATGAAACATGCATTCAAGATTAAGCAGACTAGGAATAGAAGAGAATATTCTTAACCTGATAAGGGATATTTACTAAAATGCTATAATGTGCTTAAGAGTGAAATCCTAGAAGTATTCTCTTTAAAATCAGCAGCAAGACAGGGGTGCCTGCTTTTGCTGCTTCTTTAAATATTGTGCTCATAGAGGTACTAGTGAATGCTATTAAGGCAAGAAAAGATACAAAATATATAAGGACTAGAAGGAAGAACAAAATTAGTATTTGCAGATGATGTTTCTGTGACTGTGCTAAAGGTCCTGGTAAACATGTATCACAATTAGAAACAAAAGAATTCAAAGAGAAAGGATTGGAAGGGAAGAAGAAGCATTGTTGATATTTGCAGATATGATTGTCTACATAAAACAACCCACAATCCACAAGAGTCTACAGAAAAATATTTTTGGGTATGAACTCAATATGTGCTCCTGTATGTGACCCACAAACAATTAGAATAAACAACTATTTTAAAAAGGAATTCTATTTATAATAGTAACAGGATCTCTAAATTACTTAGGAATATATTTTATAAGATAAATATATTCCTTTGGTGGAGAAAACTGTAAAACATCATTGAAAGATGGGGGAAGGAAGGAAAAGGAAAGGAAGGGAAAGGAAGAAAGAAAGAGGGAAGAGGGTATCACTCAGTAAATGGAGCTGAATCAATTGGCTGCCCATATGGAAAAAATAAAATTATTCCTTATTTCATGGTGTACACAAAAATAAATTCCAGCCCTGGTGGGTGTGGCTCAGTGGATTGAGCACCTGCCTGCAAACCGAGAGGTTGTAGGTTCGATTCCCAGTCAAGGCACGTGCCTGGGTTGTGGGCCAGGTCCCCAGTTGGGGGTGTACATGAGAGACAACTGATCAATGTTTCTCTCCCTCCCTTCCCTTTACTCTAAAAAAGTAAATAAATAAAATCCTTAAAAAAAAAACAAAAACAACTGCTTCAACGAGCTATAAAAAAGTTTCCAGAAGTATTAAAGGAATAAAATGAAAATTTACACCTATAAGAACATATAGGAGAATATCTTTATAATATCAGGACAGAGAAGGATATCTTAAAGAACAAACCATGATAGAAAAGGTTGGCCCTGGCTGGTGTGGCTCAGGGGATTGAGTGCTGGCCTGCCAACCAGCGGGTCACCAGTTAGGTTCCCAGTCAGGGCACATGCCTGGGGTGCAGGGTGAGCAAGAGGCAACCACACATTGATGTTGCTCTCCTTCCTTTCCCCTCTCTCTAAAAATAAATAAAATCTTAAAAAAAAAGAAAAGATTCATAGATTTGACAACACTCAAATTTTAAATCCTTTGAACAACAACAAAAAAGTACCACAATCAAAGAGAAAGACAACCCTTGGCCAGGAGATAAAATATTTACAATGCATACAATTGACAAAGGATTAACATCCAGAATATATAAAAACTACAAATAAATTGAAAAATAAAAAGAAAACCTAAGTGACTGCATGCAAATCAGCAAAACAAAGCAGATTGTTCACCACCCTCTTAATATCACCTAAAACAATGCCTAGACCAGTGATTGTCAACTGATGTACTGTGGTGTGAACGAACCAAAAATATACCTACTTTTTTTGTTAGATTGGCAAAAAAATACATGTATTTTGGTGTGCCGCAGAATTTTAGTAATTACTTTATGTGTGCCACGAGATGAAAAAGATTGAAAATTGCTGGCCTAGATAATTCAGTAAATACTTGTTGAATCAATGATTGACTCTTAAGCAGGCCTTCCACGCAGCAGCATCTTCGGTGAGCAGGCTGGACCTTGAGCTTTCCTGCTTCCTTCTGTATTGTGGACTCCTATCCCTTCTCTCTAGACTCTGTGCTTTTCCAGGACAGAGACATAGCTTCCTCCTCATATCCTCTGACTGTTCCTATTCGGGGCTGAGTCAGCAGTCTTACGTCCAGAGGAATCATCATTCCTTTTAAATCATTTTTGGAGCTAGGTTGGCAGTCCACTTTTCTTGCAGAAGGAGATGAGCCCTGCAAGAAGAAAAAACCAGACTTCTCTGTTCACCACCCCCTTCCCCAACTCATGAGGGCAAAGGTTTTTCTGAATTTGGCACCAGAACCATGCTTCAGGTCTGTAGTGTGTTTGTGGTACACTAGAGAGGAGAAGAGGGAGAGTCAGGACACTGATCTGGTTGCACCAGGCTGCCGCGCCTTACTTTCTGTCTGGGGCCTAGAGAGTGTATGTTAGCACGCTGGATCATAAAAGCAGGGCTGAGATAAAAACTTTGATATTTTGATGGGTTACCATACAAACAACTTCGTTTAACAATTGAATACTATTCCATATATGGATTAGCAAAGGGAGTTTTGCTTTCCAGATGTGGAAAATAAGTAGTATAAACTCATAAAAGGAGAGGAAGGCTGTTTGGGGAAGAGGGCTTGGAAGATGGCTTGGGGCTCTAGAGGTGAGAGGTAGGAATGGAGCAAATCCTGAGGGCCTTTTGTAAGTTAGGCAATGGAGTGACCATGTCCCCTAAACCAGAACATTCTTTAGACAAGAATGGGGTTCTATTCATTATTATGGCAGGACAACAGGCATAGTCTGGCACTGTCCCAGGCAAACCAGGTTATATGATCACCTTATTTGAAGGTGAACAAGAGCCATTGATTTGGTTACATATCCAGGGGTGTCCAACCTGCAGCCCATGGGCCGCATGCAGCCCAGGATGGCTATGAGTGCAGACCAACACAAAATCATAAATTTACTTAAAACATTATGAGATTTTTTTTGTGATTACATGTCACAATGTATTTAATGTGTGACCCAAGACAACTCTTCTTCCAGTGTGGCTCAGAGATGCCAAAAGGTTGGACACCCCTGTGAGGAATGGGAAGTAAAAATACATTTTAGGTAGGAGGCTTGGACAAGTCTGAATAATCTTGACTGGAAAGGAATGAGAGGTGGGGCAGTTGCTAGGTGAAGATATGTAATTGAAAAGGATCATCATGGTGGTGGTGTGACAGTGGTTGTTGTTGGAAAGAGGATAAAAACTCGAGCCTGTGTAAATGCAGTGGAGAGACAGGAAAGTTGAAAATTGCTAAAGTAAGAGACCTGAGGAAAGGTGATAGGAAGTGGAGCCTTTTCCCATTATGACAGATGGAAAGGAAGCAAGAATGGGTCTAGATGCAGATGAGTCTTTAGGTGGGAGGGCATAGCAAGTTTAGATTCTTACCAGGTGACTCTCGGGGGTCCAAGGAAAGTAGAGAAGCTTTTAAATAGCTACAGTGGACAACGGGAGAGAGACCAACAACAGGGCAACGATGCCCCCTATCGCCACTTACATTCAACGTTGTCTGCCACTCTAGTGGCAGTTTTAAACCAGGCAGTCCCAGCCAGTGAATAAAGCAAGAAAAAGAAATATAAGCTATAAGGATTGGAGTAGAAGAAATAAAACTATTATTATTCACAGCATCATAATTGAGCATATAGAAAATCCAAAAAATCTACAGATATACTATTAGAATTGATAAGTGAATTTAGCAAGATTACTGAATACAAACAAGGTCAATATACAAAAATAAATTGTATTTCCATATACCAGCAGCTAGCAATTAGAAAATGAATTTTTAAAAATAGAGTACATTTACCATAGCACCCAAACATTAATTACTGAGGAATAAGTATTAACAAAAGGTGAGCAAGACCTCTACTCAGTAAACTATAAACAATATTAAAATGAAAAATTACCTAAATAAGTGGTAATCCCAGTTTGTTCCCAGTTAGTATTATAGTGTGTGTGTGTGAGTGTAACTTTTCAGCTGACTAACATTTATAAAGAACCATGAATACGCACTTCCGATTTCTGCATTCTCAGTCAACTGACCCCAGTGGAAGTGGTGACGTAGTTTCACCCGCTGTTCTAGGGAGAACTAGTGATGACTATGTTGGTGATATTGATGTGTAATTTATAAAGGCCAAGAAGAAAGAGTTGGAGGACTTACTGTACCTGATATCCAAATGTAAAGACTTCCAAAAGATAACATGGGGAAATATTTTTATGGTCTTAGAATTAGGAAGACTTCTTAAAGAAGACACAGAAAGCACAACCATAAAGTACAAAAATCAATACACTGTACAGTGTTAAAGAACTCTCCGTGAAAAGACACCATTGCGAGAGTACAAAGGCTGGCAACAAGGTGGGAGAAGATAGTTGCCCAATTCATAACCAGTGAAGGACTCATATTCAGGATATAGAAAAAGCTACTACAAATAATTAGAAAATGATAGTCCAGTCTTATCACTAAAAAAGAAACTTCAACTATTTCACAAGAGGCTTTTCAAATGGCCAAAAACACTAAAGACACTTAAGCTCATTAGTTATCAGGGAAATGTAAATTAAAACCATTTTGATACCACTACTCAGTTGTTAGAATGACTAAAGTAAAAAAGTGTTAGTGAAGACCTGGCTGGTGTAGCTCGGTGGATTGAGCGCTGTCCTGTGAACCAAAGGGTTGCCAGTTTGAATCCCAGTCAGGGCACTTGCCTAGGTTGTGGGCCAGGTCTGCAGTAGGGGGTGTGTGAGAGGCAACCACACATCGATGTTTCTCTCCCTCTCTTTCTCCTTCCCTTCCCCTCTCTCTAAAAATAAATAAATAAAATATTAAAAAAAGTAAGTGTTAGCGAAGATGTGAGGGAGTTGAAGCTTTTGTACACCACTGGTTGGAGTATAATTGACACAACCACTTTTGAGAACTGTTTGACAGTATCTAATAAAATTGGCGTGTGAATACCCTATGACCTACCAGATTCACTCTTGGATTTATATATAGATATACAAGCATATGTGTAACAAAATATATGAGGAGAATGTCAGAGCAGTGTGATTCTGATAACTTAGAACTAGAGACAACATACATGTCCATCTACAATGGAGATGATAAATAAATTGCAAATGTCCATACAAAGGAATACTATTTGTAACAACAAAGTGAACAAACTACTGCTATTTGCAACACCTCGATTAATTTTACAAACATCATATTGAGTGAAAGAAGCCAGGCACAAAAGAAAATACATAGTATGAGTCCATTTGTATAAAGTTCAAAGGCAGATAAAACTAATTTGTAATGGTTGAAGTAAGGACAGTATTTGTCTTTGGGATGGAGGGTAGGCCTAATGATTAGGAAAGGTTACTAGGGTAGCTTCTCTTCATTGAGCTTGTACAGTTACGATTTTTGTATATGATACTTTTTAATATAAAGTTGTTGTTTTCTAATGATATAGTGTATAAGATGCTTATTCTAGTGCCTGTTCATTGAAAATCTTTGGTAACTGGCAGTGATGCTTATCGTAGTGATGCAGACTCCGGCCAGTGGGGTCCGTGTGTTGTGGCTGTGACGAACAAACTCACAAGGACTACAGAAGTCCTATGGAGAAAAAAGAGAGCTTGGCCGCTCTCTAAGTAAGAGAGTGCCCTGACCCCTCCTGAACAGGCTTTTATTGCTTTTCTGGGTATATTACATCAAGGATGGTCCTCATTTACTATGCATAGTTTTGCTTTAGGTGGTTACCTTTTATAGATAACAAAGGAAAGAATGTTGCTAATTACTTAAAAGAAAAAGGATATTTGCAAATGCAAGGGTAAAGGTGGTTGAACTGGTTATACTCCATACTTGGGAGGTTTAGCACAGATTTTAGGAAGTTACTTTAAAGATACGCAGTAAACATTTGCTGCCTCAATTCAGGGTGAGGGAGTTTTAGCAAAAAGCAAGCCTCAAAGCCGCCTAGGTACAATGCAAGCCTGATTCCCCACGGGAAAACCGATCTGTGGGCTTAGGTCCTGTGTGCTGACTTGCTCCTCACTGGTTTTCCGAGTCAGGGGCTGGGCTGCATTTGCCATGCCACACAGATAGGTTCCCTATATGGTGGTGCCTGTTCATTGAAAATGTTTGGTAACCGGCAGTATTAACTCTTAACTGGAATTTAGTTCTCTCTGATGACAACAAGGTCAGGGCAGTGCTGTTTAGTACAACTTTCTGCAGTTATCAAAATGTTCTATATCTGCCCTGTCTGGTCCCATAGCCACAGGCTATTGAGCATTTGAAGTATGACTAGTAGGACTGAGGAACTTATTAAAATTTTACTAATTTTAATAAATTATTATGAAAATTTAAATACCCACATGTGACTAATGGCTGTTATAGGTCTAGGAAGCGATGTGAGGGATCGGTGACTGAAGGAGAATGACAGTGAAATTCATTTGAGTTGAACAAATCAAGAAGTAGAGAGGCCAGAATGTAGGATGAATTGTGCATCTGTACATTGAAGACAGCTCAGGGTAATGGCAAGACCTGACTGGAGTGCGGGATTGTTAACTCAGTTCCAACGTCTTCAAAGAAGCATTTGGATATAGGAAGGGAAAAGCACAATGGGCCAGAAAAGATGCTTTCTCCCAAATAGGCTGTCAAAGGTACTTAAGTAGACATGTTTGAAGCACAGCTTAGGTATTAAGAGCCATGGAAGAAGAGTTTTAAGAAAGAAGTGTTTAGCAGCAGCAGTCACTCTTCAGGGCCGTGCCGTGTGACAAAGCTAGAGCAGTCAAGTGGTCATTGGAGACCCGCGAGGGCAGCTTGTTCACGAGTGGGAAGGAAATGGATTGCAGTAGTGGATGCAAGGTTAAGGCGTGGTCACTTTTCTGAAAGCTCCTCTGGAAAAACAGTGAGAAATTAAGTGGTAGCTCAGGGTTGTGCTTTTGTTTAGCAAGTGGTGGGGAATTGAGCTAAGGAAAGACGTACAAAAATGAAACTGCTTGGTGGGTTGTTTTGTTTGTTTGTTTTTTAGCATGCAGAGGAAATGTTGAGGCTGAGTACACACGGGGTCTCTGTGACGAAGCGGGAAGCTTCGGGCGCGGTATGACAGCACCAAGTTTAGTTGGGCCAACCTTGAACAGTCTAAGTGGCATTATGAAGAAATGTTGTCTTTATTTAATAGATCATGGAGAGTCAAGGAAGGTTTTAAACCTCTGGATCTCCTATAACGGTCTGTGCTTTAGGAATATTACTCTGGCAATAGCCAGGCTGTGGGCTACAATGTGGCCAGACTGAAGGCAGACATTGCCTTATCAAGCCAGAAGTGATGAGAGCCTGAATTAGGGCAATGGCAGTTCATGGTCTGGAGAAGAGTTGGTGAATCTGAGATTATAGCTCAGAGGTGGGGTGAGCATAATTTGTGGTACTGGAATGAGGGAGAACAAATATAGAACCTACAGGTTTCTGCTTGAGTTGACTAGATAGCTAGTGAGCTTATGTTGAGTGACCTAGATTGGGGTGAATTGTAACAGCTTTGTTCAGATATAATTCATATACCATACAACTGACCCATTTAAAGTATACAATCAATGTTTTTAGTGTAGTCACAGAGTTATCTAACCTATACCACAATAGATATTAGAATGTTTTCCATCACCCTGGAAAGAAGCCCATACCCATTAGCTGTCACTTCCCAATTTACCGTAACTTTTCTCATCCCCCCAGCACTAGGCAACCACTAATCTACTCTTGGTTGCTATGAATTTGCCTGTTCTGGATATTTCATGTAAATGGAATCATACATGCACTGCCATGTGACTAGCTTCTTTCACTTAGCATGCTTTCGAAGATCATTCATGTAGAGATTCCTTTTTGCCATGTAATATAGTCACCTCTTTGCAGGTTTTACCTCCTCCACTGGCATATAAGTGCATTTTGAGGGACAGGGAGTATTGTTACATATTCAAGAGCTGTATCTAGCACATATTTTCATATTTTGTTGTGACTCAGAAAATATTTGATACATCATAAATTCAAAGGTTAACTCGGTTGACCACAAAATTAGGTTGACCAGAGTGAGCTGCTCCCACACACGCTTCCCCACCGAGGTGTGTCTGTATTTTCTGTCCTGGAGTAAGTGAATAGGGACCATGCCAGTGGGTGCGGTTCTGCCATGAACTTTGTGTGACCTTGTGTAGTCACTGTGCTCACTGGAGGCACTTTCTTTATCTGACAATGGGGAAGAAAATCCCTACTCAATCTGAAACTGAAGAGTAACTAAGATAATTCAAGTTGATGGGATTTGGATAGAGTTGGAGTTCATCTAGACAGCCTCCGAGAAGGTGAATAAATGTTTCTCTCTGTTACCTAATCCTTGTGGGAGAGGAGTAGCCTTTTTCCAAGGGATTAGGTTATTTTGGCCCCTTGAGTCTTTTCAATCCCCATTTTAAGGTCCTGGTTTTGTCTCTGGTAAATTGTTTCTTTGGTTACCACCTGGGAGCATTTTTACCCATTCCATGTTCTCTAGCTTTTTTTCTCTGGGGTACTTAACACACCTATTTCTTTATGACACCAACCAATAGACTCTTTATTTTGCATAGCTTCCTGTCACTTCTCTTAATCTCTGTTTTCTTAATAGGATGCATATAGTTGAATACAAAAAAATTAAAGCGTAAAACCCACCCTTCCTGAAACAGTTTATAAATATAATCCCCTCCTCCCTCTTTTGGAGAGTTATTCATGCTTTTATTTAGAAGACATATGCTGAGTGTGTATTTGAGTTTTATGCATCAAAATAAGTAAAATAGTTTTTGACTTCTAAGATCTCATAGCAGTTCAGTGGGAGGGACAGATGCCTTATAAACAGATAATCACATTATATTATGTGAAATGTGGAGCAGCACAGCCATGTATGAGTGGTTATGGGAGCACACCTGGAAGAAGTGATTGGGACAGTGTTTTGAAGCAAGTGTCACCTGGCGTTTCTGTACTAACAAGCATGACACCGAAGTAGCCTGATGAAGAGCCATCTGCGCTCTGTGAGCCTCACAACAGCCTGGTGAGGAGGAGGTTTTTGACTCCCATTTTAGAGAGTGATTTAAGGCTCAGAAAGGCTCAGCGAGTGGTTCTTAAACACAAATCCTGACTCAGATTCTGTGGTTGTCCCCGCTCGCTCCCACCACATCCATGCCCTTTACAGCAAGGATAGAAAGTATGCATGCAGAGTACTACTGCAGTACCCTGCTACCCTCCCCGTTAGTTAGTTCTTCCTCCCTGAGCAAATCTAGGGCCGCAGATTCCCCGCTTCTGAGTCTAGTTTGCGTCCAGTGTCGTCGGTGGTGCATTGAGCGTTCAGGGCTGTAGCCGTGGTGAATATTGCTGATGTCATTGTTTGCCTTATTGGGATTTTGCTCTTTGTTTCACAGGGAGCTGTGATTGGTATAGACGATGAGGACGACAGCACCTTCACAATAACTGTTGATCAGAAAACCTTCCATTTCCAGGGTGAGCTGAAAGAAGAGATTCTTTCTCTTCCTAGTCCCAACTGCTTCTTTCATTTTCTTTTGGGTTGTTTGCTGAATGAGGTTTTGCAACTGATCCTGAATGAACGAGCGCACAGGAACGTTCTGGATGAAGTGGTACTGCAGGTTAGGGCGGGATTTGTATCTGCAGTGGATACAGATCTATTTGAAATGACTGGATCTGGCTGCAATTGGAGATTAAGATTTTAAAGGATAAAAATCAGTGAAGGGAGAGAATAATGGGCTGCTGCTGCTGCTGCTGGCTTGTGTTTACAGAAGGTTGCTGATATTCTTTATCGAGGAGTATGTTTCTGCTTCTGCATGAAGAGTCAAAAGACTGACTGTGAAGGTTGCAGTGTTTGTTCGTGCAAAACTCAAAATGTAAATTAAATTGAAGCTAGTGGCAACCTTTGGTTTGAAGGTTTTGCTTTGCTTCAAGAACTGCAAGTTTGCATTCATTTCATCTGCATTTCTGTGTCTTGTCTACCAGCCGTCATTTCTCTGCTATTATCCTTTTTGTAGTTAATAACGCCAATGCCATCTGCTACTGCTATGTTTCGGCATTGCATGCTATGGTTCACCGGTAGAAAGGGTAAGGTACTGTATGATCATTCTTATTTCATCTTGCATTGAAAAAACTAAACTAGCAAAATAAAAGTCAATTTTAATGATCCTGCCCTAATGTACCTCTCATAGGATAGGAGTGTCTGTTGGCTTTGTTACTAGTATTTTTGTTATTTTGCCTATCCAGAGTAATCTATTTTATGTTTAAAGCAGTCTGAGAAACTTTAGAAACGAGAAGATTTAGCACTTTCTCTGAACTGCAAGTGGCAATGCACTGCAGTAGATGTTAGGTATACCAAGACTGATAAATATTAAAGAAATTTATAGCTTAAAAATATTTTGCTTATGAAGTCTCACAGTGACCAGGTATGTTCTACAAGATGTTTAGACAGCTATTGTCCTTCTGTGTTAGGGTAGTAGTTGCAATTATTTTTCTATATTGTCTTGTTTAGGAAACTGACATTTAGAAATGAAAGATGCTGCTTATACACAATAAAGACAAACCGTTGTATTCAAAAGTGATATCTCTAATGCTTTTAGGAAAAGCATCCTTAAAAATATTTACTGTGTTTGGTAATATTCTTTATTCAGAGCTGCTTAATTAATGATGCTTTCCTGAAATTTTAATAAAATTTATAACACATTTAAAATCTTATTATAAAAGGGCAAGGCTTTTATTTTTAGGTTAAATATATAATGCTGCTTATAAACTAAAGCAGGTAATGCCCACACACTGGAACTCTTTTCTTGAATGAAGTTGAATACTTTAATGCATTTCCAGTAATAGCTGCTGGATGCAGGTGAAGGCTGCAGTATGGAGTTCTCTCCTCTGCAGTTGCTAAGGAGACGCCTTCTTTGGACATCCAGAAGCTGTATTGTTTGCCCGTTTAAAGGAGAGGAGACTCAGACCTCTAAGAGCAAAGTCACCTCTATCATCTGATTTACTTTTAAATTATTCATGTTAAGCTGATCTTCCCTTTAACACTCCCAGATTTATGTGGCTTGTTTGTAAGACAATTCCTTTAATGAATTATTTAAATGACAAGGATAAATACGAGTTATATGTATTTTTTAAATGGATTCTTAGTTCTGAGACTGTCAGATTGATTATTTTCTAGTGTGACAGTTATGGGAGTCTTAGGCAACATGAGACTCTTTAGCTCTTTAAAAAACTTGGTAAGACTCCCTCTGTATGTATTCTTGGCAATAATGATTATTTCACATTTATAAGTCCTTGCTCATAAGAAATTCTTTGAAAGTTGAAAAAAGGTTTTATTGTCTAATGCATCTTATATTCTTGATTAGAACTGAAACCAAGTTTACCAGATGTGCATTAGCATATGCTTAAATGTGTTGAAGTTTTTATTTAATGTCAGAATTTTTTAAAGCAAATTCTACTTACTGTCAACTATTAAAGGGAAAGCTAGGATTCAGATACATTCATTTATTCAACATCTGTTTTAGATATTTTTCTAAGTTCTGAGGATACAGTAATAAACAAAACAGATGCCCTCTTGGGTCATCCATTCTGGTAGAGGAGAAAGCCAATAAACAAGCAAATACCAGAGTGCTGAGTCCTGGGGAGAGAAAAATAAAGCAGAAAGGGAGGAAATGAAATAGCAGTGAGGTTGTATATGTGTGTGCATGCGTTGTGGGGGGAGTGTGGGAATTTTAGAGTGGCCAGGAAGTGACTCACTGGGGTGGTGCCTCTCAGTGAAGGGTCTAAAGGCAGTGAGAAATGAACTGTATGGCTTTGTTAGGGATGGTGGCAGGGAATACATCGTTCCAGGCAGAGGGAACAGTAAGTGCCAGAGATTGTGCCTGCCGTAATTGAAGAACAGCAAGGGGGCCCACTCTGGCTGAAGTGTGAGTAACCATGGGGGAGGGTAGTGGGAGATGAGGCTTAAGGGGCAACAGGGACCCTGGTCATGTGAGGCCTTACAGGCCACAGTAAGGATGTTGAATTTTGTTTCGATAAGACACCATTAGAGGGTTTTGAGCAGAGGAGTGACTGGATGTGATTTTTTTTAACAGAATCACTCTGGCCACTGTGTTGAGAATAAAATGCAGGAGGCATGGACAGAAGCAGAGAAACTAAATAGGAAGCTGTTGTAATCCAGAAGAGAGATGAAGTGGCTCCATGCTAGCTGTGGGAAAGGAGATAGTGAGAAAAGGTCAAATTATGTATGTGTGTTTAATCAACTTTATTGAGGTATTAACATACAATACAATGTACACATTCTAAAGTTCAATGAGTATTGACAAATTTATATACTCTTATAACTGCCAGCACAATCAAGATACAGAACATTTTTATTACCCAGAAGATTCCTTTATCCTTCTTTCAGTCAGTCCCTGTTCCCAGCCCCTGGCCCCAGGCAACCACTGATCTACTTTAACTGAAGACTAGAATTTTCTTTTGGAGAGTTTCACGTATAAAGAATCACTCAGTATGTACTCTCTTGTCTGGCTTTATTTTAGCTCAGCATAATGCTTTTAAGATTCCTTTATGTTGTACGTATTGGTAGTTTGTTCCTTTTATATTGCTAAGTGATAGTTTGTTGCATGTTATATTTAATATGAAGGTTGAACTGTAGCATGTGAGAGGAAGACAAGAGTGTGGGATGACACCAAAATTTTTACTAGAGCAACAAGAATGGAGTTGTCATTGACTGAGGTGGGAAAGATTGCAAGAGGAAGTAGTTTGTTGGGGGGGGGCGCGGGGGGAGATGTTGATGGGGGATGTGGGCACCAAGATCTTAGCCTTGGACATGCTTGTAAAGAAATTTAGATGCCTATCAAACTTCCAAATGGGGATGTCAAGTAGGCATTTGAAGTGCAGGGTTCAGGAGAGAAGTTCATGCTGGAGAAATAAATTTGGAAGTCCTTGGCATATAGATGGTATTTAAAGTCATGAGAATTTGAGGGTTAGGGCAGAGAGAAAAAAGTTCCAAGTAATGAGCACTGGAGCACTCTAACATTTGTTTAGAGGGCACAGAGATGGGGCAGAGCTAGCAAAAGAGATTGAAAAGAAGCAACCAAATGGAGGAGGAAAACCAGGTGATGTGGTGCCCTAGAAGCCAAGAGAGAAAGCCAAGGAAGAAAGAAGCATCAGCAACTGTGCCGCGTGTTCCTAATAGATCAAGTAAATGGAGGGCTGAAAAATGATCACAGGATTTAACAATTAAGAGTCCACTGGTAACATTGAGAAGAGCAGTTTGAAGGTGGGTCAGGTACAAATAATGTCCCTTTTTTATTACAAAATCTTTTCTTACAAGATCATAAGCATGTAATTCCGTGACATAACAATATCACACTCAAGCACACCATGTGACATTTTAGGTGAAATGTTCAAATTAAAACTAAATTATTACACCCTTGTTATTACCCTAGCAACTGCACTGGGAGGGCCTTATTTCTGCCGGGCCCTGTAGACAGTGCTTCCAGGTTCTGCTGTAAAGGCATGGTGGGAAACTCTGTAGTAGCTGGAGGAGGTATGAGAACAAGGAGGTTTTTTTTTAAGATAAGAGAAATAATAGCATGTTTTTATGCTACTGACAGTGATTCAATAAAGAGAAAATTGATGCAAGAGAGGGGAGCATTGTTGGATCAGTGTCCTTGAGGAGGCAAGAGAGGATGGGATGTAATACATGGTGGGCATTGCCTTTGACTAGGAGCAGGGACAGTTCATCCTTAGTAAGGAGAAAGAAGGTCGAGTGTGTGGAAGCATGTGTAGGTCGGTTGTTACCCATCCACTTCATTTCCATTATGATTCAAATCTCTAGCTGTATCCTGAAACATCATTTGTAATAAAGAGGATTGATGCCAGGAAGATAACAGACTTCCCTGAAACAATGGATAATTTGTCATTACAGTGATTCCCAGTTTTCTGGTAACTTGATATTTCAGAATATCTACGATTTTAAAGAGATGCCACGGAATTCTCAAAACAATGTTAATTTAAATAAACTTCAGTTTTGAAAAGGCAATAATTGAAATTACAATTCTAGTATGTTAGAGGTTTAAAAAGATTTGAAAACTACAACTTTGTTATATCCTTTTTTAGAAATATTAAAGAGGAAATACTTGCCAATTTATGTTAATGAACTGGTGTTTTTAAAAATTATTATTATTTTTTTTAGCAAGGGCAAAAAAGATCCTTTTCCTATCAGCAGCCAAAGTTGTTTGCATATGTGGGATTCTGGACTAGACATTGGGTGGACAGCTTTGGTATTATACGGGCTGTTGAATTCAAACCTTCATTGTGTGTGTCCTATGTGTGACTCCTTGTGCTCCCAACTGGGGGTGTACAGGTGTGAGACATGGGCCATGGTGTAAGGAAGTAATTGTAATGTGAGATACACTGTAGTAGTTATATGTAGGGCACTGAAACACAATGGAGAGGCAGTCAGTGCTTCACAAAAGAAAGAATTTTTCATGTTTCCAAGTAATTCTTTTTATGATAAAATTAAAAATCACACGAGCTCTTAAAATTTCAAGTTGTTCTAAAATATATAAGGTAAAAATTAAAAGTTCCCGTCCCCAGGCGCTGTCTCCCTTCTCCCCTCATTACCTCTTCTATCTGATGCAGCTCTGAAGTTTGGACAGAAGTTGGTCAGGTGGAGGGCCGTCGTAGCGAATGGATGGAAATACGGCACTGCCAGTGTGTTCACAAACTACGGATGTTGGGTACTGTTAGAACAGTGAGGGGGAAATGAGGCCGTAGACATACACAGTGGCAGATGTATCTAATATAAAAAGCTTTATCTTGAGGTTAGTTAGAAGCCCAAGAAGCAGGACTTGAAGCAGAGAAGAGACAGTAAGACATAGGTTTTAGATAAATAGCTGTGATTGTTCCTAAGGCCCTGAATGGATGAAAGCAGTGGTAATGGGGCAGAAGAGGACAGAGACTTGAGATTTCTAGGAGGTAGTCTATAGGGGCTGGTGATTGCTTGGAAATTGGAGGTGAGAGAATGAGTAGTAAAGATGACATTTTTGTTTTGGTGCACCATTTGAATGTCGTTGGCATCTGAAATAGAAAACCCAGGAGAACAGAAGTGGTGAGGAACCTCTTCTGTTTGTGGCATCTGTAGAAGGCAGTGGTGGTGGGATCTGAGACTGGGCTGGGGATGGAGATTTGTGGTTGTCAGGGT
Source organism: Desmodus rotundus (assembly GCF_022682495.2). Lineage (NCBI taxonomy): Eukaryota > Metazoa > Chordata > Mammalia > Chiroptera > Phyllostomidae > Desmodus > Desmodus rotundus. Next base: position 34,525,583 of record NC_071389.1, read on the forward strand.
AGTGTCGGTAGGTGGAACCAGAAGTTGAAAATTTCAAAGCCTAAGGGCTAGTAAATGAGTGGAGATTAAAGCTGAATGAAAACTCCAGCAATTTGCAGAGCTAATGCCCTGTTTGAAGAAGCAGTTGTTATTTAGTTCCAGACAGTTCAGGCTTTGAGTAATGCTTGTTCAAAGTTGCTAGATTGTCAAGTTTTTCAAATGAAGCCAAAAATCCCTATTTTTGTGTGTGTGGGAATTTGAGAATGTGTGTGTTAAACCTCCAGATTAAAAAACATAAAATATATGTAGGCCAACAAAACGCATCTATGGGATAGGTAAACCCTCTGGATCTTCAGTTGCTGGTTAAACCATGGTAGTAGCAGGTATGAACCTTCTGGGAGATTCCAGTGAGAAGAGAGAGGAGGACCAAACCTCAGGGCACACTAGGGTGAGACCACCCATCAACAGGATGAAAGGAAGGACCAGAAAGGGTGGAATGAAAATATTTAAAAGATTCAAGTACTGTTTTTATAGGTCAAAAGTAGTTTCATATCAGCAGTTCATATGGCTCAACCTAATAGAAGACTAGTCTATAGTTCACACTAATAATTAGAAAATATCCAGTTATTTGAATTTTACCTTCAAATAAAATTGAATCTGTTTAATAATTTAATATACATAATGATTTATAATGTTACTGATAGCATATTGGCTTAATAATATTGATATATTTATCGAATGTTTTTTTATGCTAGGCTCCATTCAGAGTTTTACTTAAGTTGTTAACTCATTCAATCCTCATAGCCTTACGAAGTAAGCACTCTGTTTTTATTTCATAGGAAAGAAACTGTGGGCCGCGGTCACATAGGTCTCATGGACTATGAACACAGTTGTGCTCTGGGCAATTTTCTTAACTGCCTCAAAAAGTTATTGTAGAGATTTGTCAACAAGTTTGTAATTAACTTTTATAGTTTTATCAGAAAAAGACTGTAAAATATAAGGAACGTTAAATTACAATGCAGTTTAATGCAATTAAAAATTTTTGCCATGTTAATGGTATACATGCTTTATTACTTGCTAGTAACAGCAGCAGTACTGGTGGTGGTAACAACTACTACTATTATTACTACTGAGTATTCGTTATGAACCAGGCATTGTGCTCAACAGACCCTTTACATTAGTTTCATAATTCCTAAACTCCACAACGATGAGGTGGTTTTATTTCTAGTTTTAGAGTTAGAGAAACTGAGTTTCAGAGAAGCTAAGCACCCAGGATTACTGGGTTATTGCCCAGGTCTGTCTAGATCAGTAGTCTTGAAGTGTGGGCCCAACCCAGCAGGATCAGCATCACCTGGGAGTTTGCTGGAAACAATCTCCAGCCTGGCCCCAGACTTGATGATTCAGAAACTCCAGGAATGGGCCCTCTTTAATGTTTTTGATGCACTCTAACGTTTGGGAACCATTGGTCTGCACCCCGAGGTCTCAGCGCATGTTCCTGTAGTTCACTTTCATAACAGCCTAATACATCAGATGGAATTACTCCCAGTTTATATGAGAATGAGGCGCAGAGAGTCAAGTGACCCTGCCTTGATCTGAGATTGTCTCTTACTATGTCCTAACCTACAGAGAAGGGGTGTCTTTCCTTCAACAAACCTGTTGTGTGAAAATCAAAGATTTTTAAGGATGAAAATTAAGGATATGTATGTGATCAGTTCTTCATAAAATAATCCTTCACTTTCAAAGGATTTTACTGAACACATCATTTAAGCAGTATGTTCTCCAAAATGATTTACAGTATGAAATTTGTTTGCAGATTTATTTGGATATACTTTTGAAGCAATGCAAGTTGCATAAGATAAAATACAACATTTTTAAACATTAAAAATGTTTAAATTAAAAGAATCTTCTGGAATTGTGTCTTAGTGGAAATCCTCTCTCATTGGTCTGATAGCTGACCCTTTCAACTCAGTCCATTAGAGCTCCCTCATTTATTAAAATGTAGACTTACTACAAATCAGCCTGGTGGTGAAGGAAAGTGTTTAATTCAGAAAAGTTATATTGATCAAGTATCTTAGGGCAGCTTTGCCCCTACTGCATTAACATCAGTCAGCTCAGCATGGCACATCTGCATCATTAATCACTTAGCAGAATAGAAAGCACATCATTAGACTATCCCATGGTTGCTGGCCTGTGTTTTCTGCTTTAGAAACAACCATTTCAGCCCTGGCTGGTTGGAATGTTCTCCCGTACACCAAAAGGTTGCCGGTTCAGTTCCCTGACAGGCTCATATCTAGATATTACAGGTTTGATCCCCAGTCACGGTGTGTGCAGGAGGCAACCAATCGATGTTTCTCTCTCACGTTGATGTTTCTCTCTCTCTCTTCCCTCTCTAAATCAATAAACATATCCTTTGGTGAGGAATTAAAAAAACAACACAACCATTTCAGCATTATTATTAGTAAAAAGATTCCATTATCTTCTGTTGATTATTGACTTAAAAAATTTCCCTCTGCAGTTTTCTATTTTTTATTTTTATATGGTAACTTCTCTTCAAATAGAAGCAAAGTAAGTAACCATTAGGACTTCATGTAAGGGAAGTATAAGGAGCTATAACTAATTCTCTAATTAGATGTTATCATTTCAGTAGGTGTTAAATGGGGAAATGCCTCTGAATTCAGACATTGGGGATTTGCAGTAGGAGGTTGGATCTCACTGCTTTACCTTTCTTCTTCCTAATTTGCATTCTGTTCAAAATCATCCCCGAATATTTAAAATTATAGTTTTCCCAAGTTTAAACGAGTGTGGACTATGAATATCTAGGATTAGATATTAGAGTGAATATTAGAGTGAATATTTAGTTTTATGTTTTTAATCATTTATGTTTTTATCCTACCATTCCCTTCTCCATAATTTCTAAGTAGTAAAATTAATGTTTGCCCACTGTTGAAATTTGGGAAAATATGGAGCAGTATAAAGATAATACTAATAATCACCCATAAATCTACAACCTGAAGATAATTATTAGTAACATGCTTTGGATTTCTTTCTGATGCTTTAGATGTGTGTGTATTTTTAAAAATTGAGTCATTTTGTGTAAAGTTTCCATATTTTCAACTTCAAATATTGTCATGAATATTTCCTCATAACACTAAATGTTCTAAGTTCTAAGATTTTGAATAGTTATATAACATTCCATTTGATAAATAATTATACTTAACTGTTCATCTGTGTTACAAAGGCTTTTTTCCCCTATTTTGAGTAATACTGTGCTGAAATCCTTATATATAAATCATTAACCAAATCTCTGTTTACCTTAGGGTAGATAGATTAATAAAAAAATTTGTTGGAACAAAAGACCTATTTTTAATATTCCTGAAACAATCCTCCCAATTGCTTTCAAGAGAGATTATCGATTTATCATCCCCTCTGCTTCACGTTCCTCCTAGGTACTTAGTATTATAATTTTAAAAGAATGCTGACCCAATGCCCCCCCCCAGTGTATTTAATGTGCTTATTTCTTGTTTGATGGCATGTGCATTTCTTTGTCTATTTTTGTTATTGTTGGTATGCTCATGTCTTTAAAAATATGTCCTTTTTGAAAAGGAGTAGGGAATAGTTTTAGACTCACTCATTTACCCTATCATTTGAGAAATTGCTAGTATATATTGTTAAGTAATCTTTTTACCCAATTTGGAAACACATTGCTTAGTAGGTGTTAGTGTGAAGAGTAAATTAAGATATATAAAGAAAAGTATTTCTTTAATTTAGTATATAATATGTACCTGAAAATACGCATGAAATAGACTGTGTGCCTTTTAGACATAATATTTGTCCATAAGATATATTTATACATTTTATTATTTTCCTTCAAAAATGAATATATAGACAATGGACCAAAGTCTTATGGACCGAAGTCTGAATGTCCCATTGATGGTAAAGGTGTACAGTTTTAGCATGTCTAATGATTTCTCAATTAAATTATGTTTATAAGATTTATATTTATTGTTGCTCCTATTGACACTTCAATTTTTCTAATTTTCTACTAATCAAAAGAATGGTATAATAGAATGTGAAATATATTGAAATATATTCATGATCACTGCTTCTCAAGTGGAGATGGTGATGCTACAAGAACTAAATTGTTGACTGGCATGATTTATGCCATGCATATGATGGATGGTGCAAAATGTCTATTGGTTGTCTGCTTTAAAAAATTTCAAGTCATTGTACAAGTCTGAGGAGTCATTGTACAAGAAAGTAGAGGTTATATGAAAGTTGAAAGGGCAGGCACTGCTTATGTAAAATATAATCTTATATCTCAAGAAACTTTGGGGGCTCAAAACTAACTTGAAGGACAATGAAGCACTAAATTGCATGCCCTTGTACCTATAATAGGAGTTCAGGGAGGGGAATAACAATAGATTTTCCATGGTTATCAAACTTTTAATAAAAGCATTTTACATATGCAGTCTTATTTATAAGCCAAAGCTGAGACAAAAAATTACAATTGCTCTGGTTGAAGTCAGAAGGCACTTGGAGAATATATCAGTATTCAATTTATTTCATCAATTTTCTTTTCTCTCTCCCCTCCCCTCCCCTTCTTTCTTTCATCCATTCTTATTGCCACTACATATTTGAGTGTTTACTGTTTACCAGCATTAGGCTAGTTTCAGAGTATAAAGTAGTGAGCAGAGCAAAGTGTCCTCAAGGACCTCACGTTTTGAAAATCATTATTCTAGAGGAGGCTTCCTGGTTGCTCAGTTTCAGGTAGTTCTCGGACTCCAGGTTAAATATACTTGAGTTAAACTCTTATCTTCTGGTAATGCCTAGGTTGCACCCCCTCTTATTTTTACTTTTAGATGCCTAACTAGCTGGTGAATTCTTTAAGAAAATGCTTACTTCTGCCAAGGTCATCTTTGTCTTTTCATCCTCTGTCATTAACTCCACGTGCAGTCTATGAACGTTTATTCCCACGATCAGGATGCTTTGAGGTGCTCCCACGTGTGTGTACCCTCGGTCCAGTACATAAGTCTGAGTTGTTTCATCATTGCATTTTCTTAATATTAAATTTGGAGTCCCCTAAGATATTTTGACTAATCCCCTGGAAAAAAGAATTACGATTCAGATAAGCTATAAGGCGGCTGCATCTTTGCTGCGTTGCTAGCTTTAATTGAGGACATCTGCTTTGGGTGACTAGTGGGAGGAATCAGGGGATCATATAAAAGGGATTTGAGCTGAACCCTTGCCTATGGGTGATTTAAGTCAAGGGGGATAGGTGTCAATGGGATTTTTTTTTTTAAGCTTGTGGAAGATGGCTGGGTATCTTTCTGGAAAAGGTGATTATATTCTAAAAGTGAGTGTCTGATGAATAAAAGAAGGGAGTAGGGTGGAGAAGAGGAAGCAAACAGTTATTTAGGGTGCAGTTAGTGTTGTGTTAGGCACTGTGATCCTTATATGTACCCCACACATCTTATGAGATAGGTATTTTTATTTCTATTTTATAGATAAGAAAACTGAGGCTTGGAAGAATTTTTAAATCGAGGTAGCATGCATTAAGAAGTGGCCAAGCCTGGATTCAAACCCATGCTACTTTCATTGCACAGTGCTGCTTGTTCACGCCTTTCGTCCCTTGTTACCCTTGGCCACACTGATTTCTTTCTTCACTGTGTCTTAGCATCTTTGCAGTTCTAGCTTCACTACTGTTTTCTCTTCTAAACAGTACAGCAAGCTTCTTATTCTGAGAGTAGCGAATGTTTTCATACTGTCGTGTGGTTTGGTTGTCTAAGTTTCCCCTGTGCTCAGTATATCCAAGTTGTTAGTTGTCACTTGGCAGGGGCCAAGCTGAGGCAAGGGAGCTGGGACACTGGTCAGAAGAGAGTGGTGTGAGCCATAGCATGCGGCATGAGGTGAGCAACCTGTCACCAGGAGTGAGGGAGGCTTGGAAGACTGGCCCAGCAATGTTCCCTGAATGGACTTCAAGGGCAGGGAGTCAAATAGTGTTGACCCGTACCCTATTTAATTTTATTCCTCTTCTGACTACAGAGTTCTTTTAATGTATCAATGAAGGAGCATACCTAAGTTGTTGAGGAAAACAAGCCAACATATTTTCTCAGTTTTATTCCTCTTTTGCAGAGGAAGTCCTGTCTACCTAAGAAGCCTAAATGTGGAGCAGGGGGTCACCAGTAAGATGAGGTTGGCAATACTGACCTCTAGTATTATTGTAAGATTAGAGAAAATGCGTATAAATACTCAACATGATGCCTGGCAGATAGCAGGGCTCAAAAAATAGTAACCAGCTTTTACTTGCACAAGGTATACTTTGATTTTTTAATGGAAACACTGTGAGTATAGAAAATAACTGTTTGAAGTATGTATATAAATTGATGCTTGATCATTTTCTCTGTGTGGGACTTTCGAGCTATCTTGCAGAACTTTGGAATGTGAGCCAAAGTAAGTCCTTTTAGCAATCTACACTTTTAGGCTAATGAGATAAATCAAGGCCATGCCGTAACTGTAGTGTGTGGCTGAGTGTTAGTAATGTGGACAGGTCAGTTCATGGTGGACAGAGGGGAACAAATCTGAGTGATAGGTTATCTGGAAAGAAATTCCCTCTTGTAGCTTTATTATAGACATTAGTACCAAACTAACGTTGCTCTAATATTTTTTAGTGTGATTTATCATTATGAAAATTTTTAATGATTTTTACACTTTGTACGTGGTGAATTGGTTTAAGCATAGTGCTTTGGTGTAAATTATTACAAGTAGGATTTGAGTCCTAAATTGTAGGGAGGGCTGAATCAATGACATTTCACTTTTATAGATTGTGTTTTGCAAGATAGAGTTAAAGCTTGTGGAATATCCTGGGGTTATGTCTGGGTTTATATTGCAGACTTGGTCTGGAAATACATGCTTTCCCAAAGAAAAGATGAATATATTATATTAAAAGCTTACAGCTAAATATAGAGAAGGAAGAAAGTAGCATAATGCTGTCTCTCCGCTCTGAGCAGAAATCCTTGGAGAGCTACTAAGGGCAAAGAGTGAGGCCTTCGGAAAGGTTGTTCACTGGGAATATTGTAAGAGTATAATATGGAAGTACCTTTACTGTACTTTATACTTTGAAGATATACTTGCATACTTTAAATCTTTAGATTAAGGCTTCTGTACTCTCAGTATGTAAGGAATAAAATCTATTTTCAGAAACTCTAAGAATTTTATTTAAAGTAACAAATAGATCATTATAGTTTCTTATTAATATGATTCTGTCATGTGTGGCCACACCTGTTTTGACCCTGTTTGCCGTGGAGATGGACAAGAGGATTAAGTAGCAACTTCTCTTTTCTTATAGGTATATTTTAGTTGCCTTACTTTAGTTTTATTCCTGAATTTTCTAGCATGTTTTAATTTTCTTCTGTATTTCCTAATTCGGAAGTTGAGTGATTCTGTAACATCGTTCTTCTTTACAGAATAACCCTTAACCTTGGTAATCAGTGGAAGTGTTTTCCAAGTTCTGTGTTTCTCCTTATGAACTGAGATGTGGCTTCAGCTTCTCAAAATTACCTTCTTCTATCCCTCTCTCCCTTCCCTTCCCTAGAATACATGGGGAAGGTGGGACAGCTGTAACTGAACAACAATAAAAAAGAAATTAAAAATAAAAGATGTGTTCTGCTTGTTGGCTTCTCCTGGAAAAGGGAGTATTTTCTAGCAACATTTGAGTACTGTTAATTAATAAAGTCAGTCAAACTCTTGATAATAAGATTCTTCAGGAGGTCAGGTTTGCCAAGTTTCAAAGTTAAATCTGAGTCTCTTCAAACCCAAAATAAACATTTTCAACCCACCAATTTCAGCCAGTTTTTCCTCCCGTGTTCTCTGTGTTGTGGAGTAGCACTTCTGCTTACCCAATTTATTCAATTTGAAGCCTTGTCTTTCCTTACATCTGCATCCCTTACACTGTCTCGACATCAAATGATTCACAGTCTCCATTAGATTCTACCTTTTCTTTATCCTCTAAGTCACTTTTTAACTCCCTTCTCTCCCTTTTCTGGTCCCTGTTCTGCCAAATCACCCTTTTTATTGATGTCTGGGTGAATTCTCTAAAACCATCCTATTCCTAATACTCTTTCTACCCCCTGTCAGTATTATAAGTCTTAAAGACTGAAAACTCAAATCTTAATTTTTCTTAAATTCAAGTTTAAGGAATAGTGGCCTCTTTACTAAAACCTGGAGTTAAAGTAACTAGGAAACATCTTCTGCAGAATCTAAAATTATTGGTATATATTTACATGTAAATTTGGTGAGGATTTTTGATTTTTTGGGAATATGTTGATTTACGAGCATGTGATTGTAGAATGAATTGAAAAGAACCCATCAATCTACATCTAGTTTTCTTGTCTGTTTTGCCTCAATCAAAGATACCAGTTGCCCAATACAATGCTGACTCTGTTCAGGAGAAGCACAGTATTGCTTTAGATAGTCAAAGCAGAGGTTGTGAGTGAGGAACTTTTGTCAGTATTTGCTTGTGTTTTATCTGAGTTTGGAGACTTTAGCTAAAACTATTCATAAGAATTGAGGGAGTCGATTATGGCAGCTTTAGGGGATACTGAGCAAAAATAATGATTTCTTAGGAAATTTTAGGATTTCTTTGGAAATCCTATTTTTAGATTCCAAATATAAAAAATGGAACTACACACTGAATAATGAAATCAATGGATCATTATTCATCATTCAACAAATACTTAGTGAGCACTCGTTTGCTTGGCATGATTCTAGGGGCTTGGGGTACATCAATAAATAAAACAAATAAAAATCCCTGCTTTTGTGGAGCTTACATATTAGTGGCAGGAGGCAGGCTATAAATCTAATGTGTTGTGTGTGCGTTTGTGTGTGGTGGGGTAAGTACAATGGAGAAATGAAAAAGTAGAGCAGGATATGGGGGATTGAGAATGCTTGGTGGGGGGCCCAGGTTTTACTATATGCTGGTCAGGAGCTCTGAGAAGGTACCATTTAAAAAGATGACAAATTATCATTTTTCTGGTAATTATGAGTTTCAGTTATTTTCTAAGAACATGTCAAGTTTTGAGAATTAAGAAGCTATGCGTTAGATTCCATCCCAGAGCTCAGGAAATACACAGCTGAGCAATGGCAGGAAGAAATGTTAACAAATGAGCATTATAGTGTTACAGTGTTACAGTGTTGCAGGTGCATTGATAGAAGATTGTATAAAATGTAATAAAGCACAGAGATCATTCTTTCTCTAATCTGATCTCACCACTGTCCTAATTGTGATAAGCAGTTTATTTAAACTATGGTGCTTAAACCTTCCGAATATCAAAACATTGGTTTAGATTACTTTAGATTTAGAGTCATGTGAATTGGTTTTTCTCTCTCCACACCTCTTTATTACCTTCTTTAGAAACCACCCTCTGAGCACTCAGCCTGTCCCAACTGGTTACAAATTATAGTCTGCGGCACTTTGAACCACCTAATTATCTAAGTGGAATGTTTTTATTCAGCATCTTTCATGTACCCACTCACAAATATATAATGAGTACTTATAAAACATGCAAGGTGCTTTGCTAAGTGCTAGATATACAACAGCGAATAAGACCAAGAAGCTTCTGATTTCTAGGAGCTGCCATTCCAGTAGAGGAGGCAATCAATATGCAATCAAATAAGAGGTCACATATAATATATACCAGTGATTCTGAAACTTTTTAAAACAATATTTTATTTATTTACCTTTAGAGAAAGGGGAAGGGAGGGAGAAAAGAGAGGGAGTGAAACATCAATGAGTGGTTGCCTCTCACACCCCCCCTACTGGGGACCTGGCCCACAACCCAAGCATGTACCTTGACTAGGAATTGAACCAACAACCCCTTGGTTTGCAGGCTGGCAATGAATCCACTGAGCCACACCAGCCAGGGCTGATTCTGAAAGATTTTAGTGTCAGGATCCCTTTACAAATTTATTGAGGTCTCCAAAGAGCTTTTGTTTACATGGGATACATCAACCGATATTTACAGATTAGAAATTCAGACCAAGGGATTTAAAAATTATTTATTCACTTAAAAATATCAATAACAATCCCATTATACTAATTACAGCTTCTGAGAAAATAATCACTTTCCCAAATAAAAAAATTAGAAGAGTGACCTCTTACATTTTTACAAATCTCTTAAATGTCTGGGTTAATAGAACATAGTTGGATTTTCATATCTGTTTCTGCATTCAATCTTTTGTGACGTGTGGTTTTGGTTGAAGAATTGAAGAAAATATAGTTTCATGCAGATATATGGTTATAAAAAGGAGAAATATTTTAATAGCCTTTTCAGATAATTGTGAATTTTATTCTGTGATACTTCACCAGAACTCAACAAGTGATAGTTCTTACAGGTTAGTTGCAGTGTGGAATCTGAAACTATAGTAGTGAGATTTATATATGAAAATACTCTGTTACATTAAATTCCATGATCTATCTGGTACTTTGAATGACTCTTTGGTGCTATTGCCTCTATTTGTGCTGAGATGCCAGCAGTTTTGCCACCACTGCTCTTGTACCATCCGTGCAGGTGTCCACGCAGTGAAAAAACACAGAGGTGTCATTTACCATAAAGTAATTTTGCCCTAAGGGCCCTTGACCTCACTGGCTCCCCAGTGTTGCATGTCTTATTTCACCTGATTGTCTCAGGAGAAGACCTCTGAGGGAGTTGGTGATATTAACCCCTTTTGAAATTTGTGGATACAACTCAGAGGTGGTAAGTACTGTCCTCCTGAGGTCACACAAAAATAGTATAACTGGGACTTGAACCCAAGTTTTCTGACTAGAGTTTTTGGCTCTACTTCTTTCTATTTCATACTATGTCCAAAGTGTGGAAAGGCTTATTATTGGTATCTTACAAGAAGGACTTTGTCTAGCAAGAAGGGCATGGGACGAGGCTTCTTGACAGGTCCAGGGTTGCTTGAAGCCTTGACACTCCATTTATTTTTGTTGCCTTCTAGGTACAATGTCATTGCAATATACTAACATGTTATTTAGCTTCCGTGTCTTTTGTGTGTTTTTCAGTTTTCTTCTTGTCATCGATTTCTAGTTTCATAGCATTGTGGTCAGAGAAGGTGCTTGATATGATTTCAATCTTCTTAAATTTATTGAAACTTCTTTTGTGTCTTAACATGTGGCCTATCCCAGAAAACATTCCATGTGCTCGAAAAATATGTATATTCTGCTTTTGGGGGGGATGAAATGCTCTGAAGACATCAATTAAATCCATTTGGCATAGTGTGTTGTTTAAGGCCACTGTCTCCTTGTAGATTTTCTGTCTGGAAGATCTATCCACTGAAGTCAGTGGGGTGTTACAACCGTATTTCTGTCAATCTCTCCCCTTATGTCCACGAAGATTTGCTTTACATATTTCAGTGTTCCTATGTTGGGTGCGCAAATGTTTACTAGAGATACAACCTCTTGTTGGATTGTTCCCTTTATCATTAAGTAGTGTCCTACTCTGTCTCTTTCTATAGCCTTTATTTTAAAGTCTGTTTTGTTGGATATAAGTACTGCTACCCCAGTCTTTCTCTTTCTTTCTATTTGCTTGAAATATCTTTTTCCATCTTTTATTTAGTCTGTGTGTATCTTTCTATCTGAGGTTGATCTCTTAGAGACAGCATGTGTATGGCTCTTGTTTTCTTATCCACTCAGTTACCCTGTCTTTTGGTTGGAGCATTTAAGCCATTTACATTTAAGGTGATTATTGATAGATATGTATTTAGTGCCATTTTATTTTTAAAGTATTTTCCTCCTTTTTTTCTTTTTCTTTTTCTTTTTCATCTTAAAGCAAGCCCTTTAACATTTGCTTCAGTACTGGTTTGGTGTTAACAAACTCCTTTAGCTTTTTCTTATCTGGAAAACTTTATTTTTCCTTCAGTTTTAAATAATAGCCTTCCCGGGTAAAGCAGCCTTGGTTGTAGGTCTCTGCTTTTCAACACCTTGCATATTTCCTGCTACTCCCTTCTGGCCTGAAATGTTTCTGTTTAGAATGATGACAGTCTAATTGGAGCTCCCTTGGAGGTAACTACATGATTTTCTCTTGCAACTTTTAGGATTCTCTCTTTGTCTTTAAGCTTTGCCATTTTAATTATGATGTGTCTTGGTGTAGGCCTCTTTGGGGCCATCTTGTTCGGGACTCTTGGAGCTTCCTGGGCTTGTTTAGTTTTTTCCCTCACCAGACTAGGGAAGTTTTCGGTCATTATTACAAAATACTAAACTTTCTCTGTCTGTAGTCTGGAAGATAAGGATAATAATAATACCTATCTTATGTATTGTTTGTGAGGATTTAATTAGGTAAAGCATGTTAAATATTTAGACATGTGTATCAGACCATGCTGACACAAATTAAATGCTTAATAGAGTTAGCTTTTATTATTCACACAGATAGAGACAAGACTGAGGCATTTCAGCTGAGGGAACACCTTGAGCGAAAGCTGGGAACTTGAGTCATGTGAGCAGTAAGTATAATGTAACTGAAATTGAGTGGTTCATAAAGGAGTATATTGGGAATTAAGATAAAGGTAGATTTGGACTCTGCTTATTGCTGGACTAGAGTTATAAACTATTGCTCAAAGTAGTGGCCCTAATGCCTAAGACAATGATTAGTATATGACACATGTTTATATGCTACCGGAGTATTGAAATACTTGAATAAATTTAAGGAAAGACAGAGCAGATTCTCTTATCCTGAGCAACATATGTGGGTAAGATGACATTTTAGCATAGCCTAGAGGAATGCACCGGCTTCTAATAAGCAGATACTAGAGGCTATTAGAATGTGTGAAGATAACCCCCCCTCCCCCGCTGAACAGTGTACTTACAAACCAAGTGATTCTACTTTTCAGAAGACCAAATTACTTGAGATTATGGTCTGTCTGCCTTATCCTTGCTTATATCTCCAACACAGCACCTGATGTGAATTGAGGCTCCATAGATTTTGAGCAGTTACTCAGCATTTAATCTTGTAAATATTGTTTTTGCATAGTGTTTTCATTTCACAATAATTTTCAGAGAAAAGGAGGCTTTCCTGATTACAGGGGTTATTTTTTTTTTCAATTACAAAACAGGTAAATAACCACTTTCTTTCATGAACAAGCAGTAATTTATTCATAGTTGCTGAGTATCTTAGAGGAGAAGAAATGCGACTTAGAAAACAGATTCTTAAGCAGTGGATCAGGAATGGCAAGATATAGGAGTTTTAGAAACTTGTCTCAAAACTTACTTCAGATATGTGTAATACTATGGAATGTGAATAGAATCCTGAAATTTTAAGTATTTTATTTACTGGATGGATATTGTTTTTCGTTCTGTGCACTTTATATTGTTTCCATGTAAACCAGTCATTTTTAGAAAGTAGAATTTATCAGTAATCCCTTCCCTACTCTTTTTTTCTGGCTAATCATTTATTAGATTACTAATAGAACTTGTTTTCTCTTAAGGCTCTGTGGGATAATGATATGTTGATATTTTAGTATATGTCAGGCACTGTGCTAAATATTGTAGAGGTTAATTATCTCATTTAAACCCTACAACAGCCTTGTAAGGTCTAGGCACTGTTATCATCCCCATAGGTAGTATTATCATCCTCATCATAGATGAGAAAAGTAAAGCTCAGAAGGTTTAAGTAACGTGCTCAAGGTCTGGGTGAATAAGGACAAGCATCAGAGCCAGCCTTCTTAGTCTTTATCCAGTACTGCTTTACAGACACTGAAAAGCAGTAGCTTTGTGGGGCACTGCAGTGGCTTAGAGAAGTGTTTTCCACACTGTAGATGGCAATTCATAAGGATTGCGAATCCTATTCGGTGGACCAAGATCAGCATTTAAAAAAAAATGAAATACAGCAGAGAGGAAATATCAGTGTGTATGGCATGTAGTAAAAGCAAGCACTGTTTTGTGAAACTAACGTTCCAGTTTTATATGTATATCTATATGTATATGCATACATATATGTGTATATGTATTTGTGAACTGTGTCAATCTACAAATTGTATATTGTGGGTCAGAGCCAAACAAAATTTAGAACTTGCTGGCTCAGAGGATGGAAAGAGAGCTTGAAAATGTAATGAGGTAGGAGCTAGAGATAAGAATTCTAGAGATAAGTTGAATACCATATTTTGCCATGTATAAGGTGCACTTTTTTGCCCAAATTTTTGAGGGAAAAATAAGGATGCACATTATGCATGGGTGTAATGAGTACATACCGTGGGTGTAATAATCCCCTGTATAATGTGCACAAAACTGTGGGCACACATTACACATGGGGGCACATTATACACAGCAAAATATGGTATATAAACTTTATAAAAAGAGGGAGGAAGAGTTAACCTGTCTTTACGTGTATAGGGAACATAATGTACTATTTAAAAGTTGTTTTCATTAATTAAATTGGACCATTTTAGTAGGGATTTGTTCAAAAGTTTAATTTTACTTCTAGAGAGCTTCCTCAGCAGGTGGTTTGTGAATTGTATATTATTACTGTGTTCTTATTTCTCATGTGAATGAATAATTTATTGTGATTGAGTAAATAACCATGCACTTCATTGGTACTTCATACAGACAAATATACTTCCCTGGTAGATCCAGCAGGGTACAGGTTTGTTTACTGACTCATGGGAGAATAGGAGAAGATGGACTAGGTTAGTCAGGATAATAGAATATTGAATTTTCAGCTGGAAAGGGCAATTTAGTCCAAGCCCCCAATTTATTTTTTAAGTGTAAAAACACATAACATTAAATTTACCAACTGAACCATTTTTCAGTAATGTTAAGTATATTCACATTGTTATGCAACAATCTCTAGAACCTTTTTATTTTATAACACTGAAATTCTGTATCAGTTATACACTAACTCCCTCTACCCCTTCTCCCCAGTCCTTGGTGATCACAGTTCCCCTTTTCATTACTATGGTTTGACTGCTTTAGGTACTTCATATGAGTAGAACGATACAGTGTTTGTCCTTTTTGTGACTGGCTTCTTTTGCTTAGTATAATGTTCTCAAGTATAATGTACGATATGTACATCCATATCGTAGCATCTGTCAGAATTTCCTTATTTCTTAATGCTGCCCAATATTCCATTGTATATATATGCCCCATTTTCTTTATCCATTCATCTGTCAAACATTTGAGTTCATCCACTTTTGATTATTGTGAATAATGCTGCAATGAACACAGATGTGCAACTATATCATTGGGATTCTGCTTTGAATTTCTTTGGATTTACTGTGTAACCAGAAGTGAGATTGTTGGATTGTATGGTATTCCTGTTTTTAATTTTCCGAGGAACCTCTATACTGTTTTCCATAATGGTTGTACCATTTTATACTCCCATCAACAGGGCACAAGGATTCCAACTTCTCTGTATCCTTGCTAACACTGTTTCTGTTCTTTGGGTAGTGACCATCTTCACGGGTGAAAGGTGATATCTCATTGTGTTTTTGATGTGCATTTCCCTAATGATTAGTGATGTTGAGCATCTTTTCATGTGCTCATTGGCTGCTTGTATGTCTTCTTTGGCAAATATCTGTTAATTCTTGCTCTTTTTTTTTAAATCAAGTTGTTGTTGGATGTGAGAAGTTCCTTATACAGTGTATTCTCTAGATATTAACCTCTTATCAGGTACATGATTTGCAGTATTTTCTCCCATTCTCATTGGTTGCCTTTTCTCTCTGTTGATTGTTTCCTGTGATACCCAGAAGTGTTTAAGTTTGTTGTGGTTCCATTTGTCTATTTTTAAAAATTCTGTTGCCTCTGCTTTTGGTGTCATATCTAAGGAATATTTGCCAAGTCCAATGTTCTGAAGATATCACCCTATGTTTTCTTCTAGGAGTTTAATTGTTTTGGGTCTGACATTTAGGTGTTTCATCCATTTTGATTAATTTTTATATCTGGTATAAAGTAAGGGTCCATCTTCATTCTTTGAAATGTGTGGATGTCTAGTTTTCCCAGCAACATTTGTTGAAGAGACTGTCTTTCCCCCGTTGTGTGGTTTTGACACCCTTGTTTTTCTCTTTTTATTATTTGTCCTTACATATAAGGGTTTATTTCTGGGCTCTCTTCCTTTGTTCCATTGGTCTATATATCTATCTTTGTGCCAGCAAGCCTCCAATTTGAAGGTGCTAAATGAATATTCAGACCGTATTAATGACTTGCTAAGGTCACCACTAGAAAAAATAGGGAAGCATGGGCAGTATTTTCTGTTTAGTCCTATATCCTCATATAGTAATTTGTCGCACATTTGCCTTTGCTTATTCTGTCCTCTTTACTTTGAATGGCTCCCTATCAATGACCCCCCTGCACAGCTCTCTTCATCCCCTTCCTTTTCCCCTCCCTCCCACCCCCTCCACATCCACACCCACACTCGAACCTTTGACTCTAATTTCTACTTATTTTTAAAACTCAACTCTGATCTCCTTGCTCCATAAGCCTTCCCCAAATTCACCTCCACAAACACACACTTCCTTGTGATAGGTTGTGAACTCTACTCTTACACTGATTTCCTCTCTGGTCGTATCAGTCATTCTGTATAGTAGCACCTGTCAGTTTACAGAAGTATCTCTCTGTCACTCGATGCCTGTCATAAAGACAGGGCCTAGCTCTTATTTGAACTTATATCCCTAGTTTCTACACAGTACTTCGTATACAATAATTATGCAATAAACGGGTGGGTGGGTGGATGGATGGATGGATGGGAGAATGGAAGGACAGGTGGATATATCTAGTACTGTGTTAAACAGTATGGTTATTATCAGAAAACTTAAGTTTTAACCACAGATATAAAACATAAACGTGAAAAGTGTAAATAACAGTGTGGAGGCAGTATAAGATTTCAGTTTTATAGGTAGTAAGTGAATACTTGACCAAAGAATAATTGGGTGATACATTGGCATTTAAAAGTCCTCCAGGAGTTCAAAGGAGAGAGAGGTCACTGCTTTTGGACTAGTTAGGTAAGGCTTCCTTGAGGAGAAGCAGCACTTGTTCTGAGAGATGTGGGGTTTAGATAAATGGGAAGGAGGGTAGAGTCCGTGCTACAGTTCGAGAGGGGGAAGTGTGCCATGAGAGGGAAGATAATTCAGTTAGAGTGTTTATAGGTCAATGTAAAGATGTTTGGTTCCTGTAAAAGAGGCATGAAAAAGAAGATGTGGAGGAGTTTTACTGCTCAGGAGGTTAGGCGAATTCTACAGGACATGGGAGAATGTTGAGGGTTTTGACGGAAACAGCATTCCGAGTGAGGTATGCAGGCTGTGTTGGAGACAGCAGGATCTAGTGCATATACTACATTTGTGGTGATGTTTTGTTTATAGGCAAGAGACTGTATGAGTGCTTGAACCAGCATGTGGTCAGTAGGAATTGAATGAAAGGATGGAGAGTGGGACTAACTCTATCAAGGAAGAATCTGGTGAACTTGGTACCTATCCATGAGTTATATTAGTATTAACTTAGTTAAAGTGTACAATCATCTTATGAGATAGATACTATTACTGTCCTCATTTTAGAAATGAGGACATTGAGGCTTTAGAAAGGTTAAGAAACTTGTTGAAAGACATATGGTTAATAAATAGCAAAGCTCACAGTTGAACCTAGGCATTCTAGCTCTAAAGTCCATGTTCTTTTTCTTTTAATTTTATTTTTAACTACAGTTGGCATCCAATATTACTTTATATTAATTTCAGGTGCACAGCATAGTGATTAGACAGTTATATATTTACAAAGTACCCACCTGCCACTGTACATAGTTATCACAATACATTATTATCGACTATATTCCCTGTGCGGAACTTTACTTCCCCATGAGTATTTTCTAACTACCAATTTGTACTTCTCAATCCCTGCCCCTTTGTTGCCTATCCGCCCCCTCTTCCTCCTCTCTGGCAACCATTAGTTTATACTCTGTGACCATGAGTCTGTTCGTGTTTTGTTTGTTCATTTATTTTGTTCTCTAGATCCACATATATGTGAAATCATATGGTATTTGTCTTCCTTTGTCTGTAGAGTCATATTTTTTTAAATTCTGATTTTAGAGAGAGAGAGAAAGAAAGGGGTGGGGAGGGAGGGACAGAGAGAGACAGACAAACAGACAGACAGTGACATTGATTTGATGTTCTACTTATTTATTCATTCATTGGTTAATTCTTGCATGTGCCCTGACCGGGGATGGAATTCACAACCTTGGTGTGTCGGGGCCCCACTCTCAACAACTGAGCTGCCCGGAAAGGGTGCAGGGTTCATATTTTTAACTCTGTGTGTCACAGTGACCTACCGTGACATTCTCTAAATGGTGTCTGTTGATGAACCAAAATTCTTAACTTTGATGTATGGATAGTTAACTTCATCAGTCATTTTCTTTATAATTAGGAGTTTCGTATCCTGTTTAAGAAGCTTTTTTTGCCCCTGACCATTGTGGCTCAGTTGGTTGGGCATCAGTCCACAAAGCAAAAGGTCACCGGTTTGATTCCTGGTCAGGGCACATGCCTGGGTTGCAGGTTTGGTCCCTGGTTGGGGCATGTACTAGAGGCAACTGATCGATGTTTTCTCTCCCTCTTTTCTCCCTCCTTTTCCCTTCTCTCTTAAAATAAATAAGATCTTTTTATTTTTTTTTAAAAGAAGCTTCTTTTCTTTCTTTTTTTTTAAATTTATTGATTATGCTATTACAGTTGTCCCATTTCCCCTTCACTCAATAGCTTCTTTTCTATCCCAAGGTTATGATGGTATTCTCCTGTTTTGCCTTCTGGAAACTTTATTGTTTTTCTTTCACACTTGAGAATTAAGGAACTGCCTAAAATTGATTTTTGTATGTAGGAGAAGGTAAGGTCAGACTTCATTTCTTAAAAATTTTGTCTTAGCACCATTTATTGAAAGATTATTTTTTTACTTTATTCTCTTTGGTGCCACATTTGTCATGGAGTAAGTGTCCATGTATGTGAGTGGGCCTGTTTCTGGGCTCTATTCATTGGTTTACTTATCTGTCTTTGCTCCAATACCACATTTTCTTAATTACTGTATATTTATAATTAAGACTTTATATTTGATTGAGTAAACCCTCTAAGGATACTTCTCTCTTTTCAAGAAAGCCTTTGCTATTCTTAACCTTTTGTACCATTTGTATTTGTATTTTAGAATCAACTTGACAAATTTCAAAATTGCCTTCTGGAATTTTAACTTGCTTTGCATTTAATCTATAGATCAGTTTGAAAATTGTTATAATACTGAGTCTTTAAATCCATAAAATGATATTTCCATTTATTTATGTCTTCCTTGATTTATCATAATGTTTTAAGTACAATTTTTTAAAGGTTTATTTATTTATTTTAGAGAGGGGAAGAGAGGGAGAAAGAGAGGGAGAGAAACATCAATGTGTGATTGCCTCTTGAGTGTCCCCTATTGGGGACCTGGCCCACAACCCAGGCATGTGCCCTGACTGGGAATCAAACTGGCCACCCTTTGGTTCACAGGCCAGCACTCAGTCCACTGAACCACACCTGCCGCCAGGGCTAGGTATAATTTTTTAAAAATTGAAAGAATCTCACAGAAAAGTTGCAGTAAGTATAGTACAAAGAACTTCTCCCAATAGAACCATTTTGTTTTACAGTAAATTGCTAATTGTCCCATAATCCCTGAATGCTTTACTGTATATTTCCTGCAAATAAGGAACTTTTCCTGTATACACACTATACAACTATTAAAACCAGGAAATTAACATTGATCCATGAATGCCAACCAATCCTTACTCTATTCGAGTTTTGCTAGTTGTCCCAGTAATGTCGGTTATAGCAAGAGGATCTGATTCAGAATCACATCCTGCATTTAGTTCTGTCTTGCTAGGCTCCTTTAATCTGGAACCGTTTCTTAGTCGTTCCTTGACTTTTATGACCTTGACACTTACAAAGATTATGGAATAATTATTTTGTAAAATGTTCTTCAGTTTGTTTTCTTCTGATGTTTCTTTATGATTTGGTTCAAATTACATTATCTTTGGCCCAAAGATCACTGAATGATCTCAATTTGTCCTATTACTGATGACAACTACTTTGATCAGCTGATTAAGGCAGTATCTGCCAGACTTTCGTTGTTAAATATTATCTTTTTCCTTTCTTAATTAATATTTTGTAGGGATGTATTTTGAAGCTATGCTAAGATCCCATTCCTTATCAAACCTTCAATGTGTGTATCAGTAGTAACTCATGGTTTTCCTGTTTTACTCAATGGATTAAAATTTGTTACTATCATTATTTATTTTGATGTTTAAATTGTCCTTGATTTGGCCAGTAGAATTCCCTTTAAACTGACTTCTGTCTCTTTTGACATGTCCCTATCATTTTTTGACTATTTCCTTTCTTATTTTCTGGCCTACACACAAAAAAGATGTTTCAGGCTTATTTTCTACCTTTCCTGCATTAGTTCTGGAATCAACAGTTTTCCCAAGGAGCCTGTTCCTTTTAATGGGGCATGGTATTTGGAAATCAACACCTGGTGCCAGGTGTACTTATTCCTGTTGGGAATCATGGCGTCCAGGACCTCTCAGAGCTATGGAATATATGAATATTATATACGCACATGTGTGTGTGTACACATGTATCCATATCCATATTTGTGTATGTATTTACTTACATATATACTCAAAACCATGAATTCATAGTGATAACCTCCAATTCTAATTGGTAACACCCAGAAATCATTTTGGTTCTCTCTTACCATATTTGTAACTGTTCACTTAGTTTTACCATGTAACATGATTTTTTTGTTCTTATATTCATTCCTGCTTCTACCACCTTCCCTCACCATTATTATTCCTCAGGCATGAAGGATGCCTTTTAAAATTTTCATTGAGTGTCTGCTGGTGACAAATTCTCCGTTTTTGTTGGCCTGAAAGTGACTTTATCTTAATTCCTGAAAGGTATTTTTCTATTAATTCTAGATTGGAAGTTATATCCTTCAGCCATTGAATCTAGTACTCTGTTGTCTTCTGGTTCCCATTGTTTCTTTTGAGAATTTAGCTGCATTTAATTGTTGTTTCTTTGAAAGTAATACAGTAATATGTCTACTCCCTACACCCACTGCCCCTACCCCCACCCCTTTCCTGCCTGTTTTTAAGATATTTCTGTATATTTGGTTGACAGTAATTTTTGCTGTCAACCAAATATCCTTCCTGGAATTCTTAGGGTTTCTGAAATCTGTGGCTTAGTGTCTTTAATCTGTTTTGAAAAATTCTCAGCCAAAAAGTCCTGCTTTTCCATTTTTTCTTTGTCTGATATTCCAATTACAGTGATGTTACACCCTCTCACTCTCTATGTTGTTTACCCTTTCTTCTACATTTTGTATGCTTTGACGCATTCTTTTTTTGTTCTGATGAATTTCTTCTGCTCTTTCTTTATTTGATCTAATCTCCAGTTAAACTCATCATTGACTTCTTAATTTTACTTACTATGTTTTCAACTTTAGAATTTATGTTTAATTATTTTAAAAATCTATATTATTTATAATTGAAAAAAATTAAATAAAAATCTAAATCATTTATAGAATGGTTTCCTAGTCTCTGTCAAAGTTTCTAGTGTTTTGTTGCATGTAGTAAGCATAGTTACTTTCAAAGCATGGGCTTGTTTGTTCAAGTATCTGGAGCTCCCTTGACCTGTTTCTCTTGTCTTGGTTTTCATTTGTGGGTAGTTTTGTCTCACTGTGTCCTTGGTTATCTTTGCTTATGTGCTAGACATTGTATCTGAAAACTGTTTTTAGAAATAATTTAGCGGCTAAGATGCTTTCTTTTGCAGAAAAGATACTCATGTGCTTTTGCTAGCCAGGTGCCTAGAGTCACTAACTCCCTGGGGTTATTTTAATCCATTTCAGGCTTCGTGACTTTCCTGGGCCACCCAGATGGCCGAGCAGTTGTTTTAACTTTTTTACTCTTAATCCCAAGGTACAGCCCTTTGAGATCTCAATCAACACATGACCTGTTAACCAAGGGCCCCACAGTTGGTGGGCTATAGTTTCTAACTTTTGGCGTTTTAGTTTTATTTTTAAATAGACTTCAACGTTAGAGCAGTTTTAGGTGGTTCACAGAAAAATTGAGTTAGAAAGTACATAGTGTTTTCATATACCCCCTACCCACACATACTGACAAGGCTTTTAAGCTATTGCTCAGTCTGTAATTCCTCTCCTGGAATTTACAATACCTATAGTGGCCCTGAATACCAGGCTTATCTTCTAGATGTTTGACTTCTCCTAGGTCTTGCCCTGTTAATTGTTTACTACCTTGTTATTTTCTGATAGCTTCAACCAGTTGTTTTTTAAATAATTATTCTAGCTTTTCTGGTTGTTCTCAGTGGAAAGGGAACTTGCCTATTATGAAAACAATTATTCCTCTTTTTATAAGTTGCTGTAAGTACATAGCATATTTGGAGGCTAGAAGGATGAACCTATTAAGAAAGTGACACAACAAAAACATTCTCTATTAGCATAACGATTTAAAATTTTTACTTTCGATAGAACTATGTTGTAAAAATTAAGGTTTTAATTTTTATAATCTTTTATTCCAGCTCGTGATGCTGATGAGCGAGAGAAGTGGATCCATGCCTTAGAAGAAACAATTCTTCGACATACTCTTCAGCTTCAAGTAAGAGCCTTTACATGGCTTCTGGATAGTTTATTAGTTTTGGTGGGGGGGAGGTTAGTCTTTTTCTGTTTTCTTAAATAACTGTGATAATGATGTAATGAAAAATTTTAATTTCTGAATTGCTTATTCTTACCATTACAGTGTTATATATAATATATAGTAAAGTTATAGTAAAATACTGATTTTTATCTAGAAACAAGACAGTGCAAGGCAATGTTGAAAGTGAAATGCTGTTAAAATGTGCCAGATTCCTTTTTTAAATTTAGTATCTATTGTTGGTTATTAATATAACCAAATTATATACAGTGCATTAACAACAGATAAGTGCTGAGAAGTTGACCTACTTTTTTTGTTGAAGGATTTGGCAATTACCACATGTGTTGGGTAGTCCTCTACAAAGGAAGTGAAAGAAAAAACCCAAACTGATTAAGAAAAAAGCAAACCTGGCTTAGGTATTGAAGTAGGCACTTAAACAGGTCATGAGGACCTGGATCCCCAGTCTCCATTTCTCGATTCCACTTCTGGGTTGGCTTCATTTTTAGTTAGGCTCTCCCTTTTTGGTGGTAAAATGGTTGCAGCAATTTCAGCCAACCCTTGTTGGAACTCCATCCAAGTCCATTATTGTTCTTTTTGGATGTGATAGGGTTAATAGGATTAGTGCTGATCACCTTAGCTTCAGTTGTTTTCCCAGCCTGGACCAGTCAGTTTCATAGTCATATGCTCTACTCCTGGAGCTGAGATGTTATCTACTTTACCGGAAACACATTGCTGATAGGGTGGAAGATGGTCCCCTGTCCCCGCCCCAGCCCGAGTAAAGTTAGAATAATGAGCGGAAGACGCTGAGTGACAAAAACACCAAGTGTCTACTCTGTCATACTAAAGGTAGTTTTCTATGTTTATTCTCCAGTGAAAGAGCATGCATTGTGGCATATAGAGGATTTTCTTTTGATTTACAAGATTGAATTATAGAAAACTGATGTTTTATAACCCTTTCTGTCTACATGTCTTTGTCCTGTACAAGGAATTGGCTTGAATAGACAAGGTAGTATAGGGCAGGGTCTATAACCTCCTCCTCCCTGTCCTTGGAGACCATTGGCATTACCGCCTGAGCTCCAACTCCTATCTCTCACCCCCCACACCTACCCCTGCCCTGCCTTGCCCTGGTCTGTGGAAGAATTGTCTTTTATGAAACCTGTCCCAGGTGCCAAAAAGGTTGGGGACTGCTGGTATAAGGCATCCTACAACATGGTGAGTTCCCCATTACTTGAGAATGTTCGAATAGAGGCATTAAAAAATATTGTTTCAGGATGTGGTTGTTAAGAGACTTAGAAGTGAATATGGGCTAAACTAGGAGATCTATAAATTACTGCATGAGCAATGCTTTTGTAAAATTTTTTAATTCAATTTTTAATTTATTTATATTTAGATACTTAGTTTTTGTATTGTAAAGGAATTTTAGCATTTATTTCTGAACATATTATGGTACAAAAAATTTTATGTAATAAATAATTTCAAAACACAAGAACAAATACAAAGTATTTCATGTACCACCCATGTATAATGTGCATCCTTATTTTTTCCTCAAAAATTTGGGCAAAAAGAATTGTACAGCAAAATACGAGTAGCAGCATGAGAAGCTTTATACAATAAGAAACTTACTATACAGATTTGATTCAGATAATTGTGGAAATGACTTAAACAATCCCACTACTGAGATTATACCCTAAGTACCCTGAAACACCAATTCAAAAGAACCTATGCACCCCAATGTTCATAGCAGCACAATTTACAATAAATAGCCAAGTGCTGGAAGCAACCTAAGTGCCCATCAGTAATTTAATGGTTCAGAAAACTGGTACATTTACATGGCGGAATACTACACTACTCAGCAGAAAGAAAGAAGGAGCTTCTACCCATTGCGACAGCATGGATGGATCTGGAGAATATTATACTAAGTGAAATAAGCCAGACGGTGAAAGACAAATACCATATGATCTCACCTATAAGTGAAACGTAATCAACAAAACAAGCAAGCAAGCAAAATATAACCAGAGACATTGAAATAAAGAACAAAATGACAGTGACCAGAGGGGAGGGGGGAGAGGGGAAACGGGAAAATAGGGGAAGGGTTGTCAAGGAACATGTGTAAAGGACACGTGGACAAAGCCAAAGGAGGTAGGATCGAGGGTGCGCAATGCTTTTTAAAAGCAACTTCATTGTTGGTTTTAAAAACCAATTTCTGTAGGTTTTTTTTGTAATTAGTTTAATAAATGACTATAGCATCATTTCAGCACATTTGTGATTTAGTAAGAAGATAAGTGGTTTGTTTTTTAAAATTAAAAAAAAAATTTTCAGTTACTGTTGTCATTCAATATTATATGAAGATAAGTAATTTAAGAATCCTAGTAGACAAAATGTGGCAGATGAAATTCCCTCCACAGTTGGCTAGACTGACATTCAGGTCTCCATATGGTCTAATCTCAGCTTGCTTTTCTATTTTTTTTTTTTTACAGATTTTATTTATTTACTCTTACAGAGAGGGGAAGGGAGGGGAAAAGAGAGGGAGAGAAATATCAATGTGAGAGAGAAACATGGATCGATTGCCTCTTATATGCCCCCAACTGGGGACTGAACCCACAACCCAGGCGTGTGCCCTGACCGGGAATTGAACCTGAGACCTTTCTCTTAGTGGGATGATGCCTAACCAACTGAGCCACACCAGTCAGGGCTCAGCTTGCTCTTCTTGACATCTCTGTCACTGTACCCCTACATAAACCTACTAGAGTGCTGCTGCTTACTTGCTTTCCTCTGAACACTTCTTTTCATTTCTGGTCTCCACATTCTTGCATGTGGTGCTCTGTCTCCCTGAAATGCTGTCTGCCTCCTCTCTGCTTTGGCATATTGCTCCTTTTCTTCAAAGCCCAGTTCAGGGCTGACCTCTTTTGCGGAGCTCTGCCACTGACTGACCCATACACATCACTGAGTCTTCTTCACATAAAAGTACTTTATATATTTTTTTCTAAAGTTAATGCATGCAGAGGATAGAACATTTGGAAATACGTAATTAAATGTTAATTTGACAAAAAGGTAAAGATCTTCTCCCTACGGTTAGTGAAGTGTGGTGAAGAAAGAACCCGACTTTGGTGCCAGCTCTTGACATTGAATTTATTCTGAGTTCCAGTGTCCTCATCTATGAAATGAGGATAATAAAAGGACCTACTTCATAGGGTTGTTTTGACCATTAAAAGAGTTAAATAAAAATTTGTTGAAATAATGCCTAGCTGTCAAAATCAATAAATATTAGTTGCCATTACTAATATGACAACTACTCTCAACCGTTCCCCCTCCCAGAACTTGGCGTTCTAAAGAGGGCTTGATAACAGGTCATTAAGTGAAGAAATAACAAAGGAATTTGGGGACAAACAGATGATGTGTAGTTGTTTGTTGAGTACTTTGAGATGTGTAACATACCTAGGCACTGTGGAGTGGGCACTCATGGAGCTTTCCTGCCAGTGGGTGTGGGAGAGGGTATTTACATTTCTTCCTTTTTCACTGAGTTTCATCTCAATGTTAACCATTAAACATAGCGCTTTGGCCTTGTTGCAATGTCTCCATAATATTGAATTTAAAAGTATTTTCTCTTTAATCACAGTTTTCTTACCTTCATCCTCTTCTACCACTTCTTCCTAACTTTTCTTCTCTCATTTGGTCTGAGCTCTAGTTCTCCATTTTTTCTTGGCCATTTAGTACCTTTCAGTTTTATTTATCTCACCCTGCAGTGTAGAACTTGTGGTCATCTTCTTCAATGTTGATTTTGCTGTCACCCTTAGCATTTCTTGTCACTGGATGTTTTGTACCGTGTATGCATTCTGGTTACCAGGGCCCCCATCGTCCGGTTTCTCAGCTGCCCATGCTGTTAGAGGTTACAAAATCAAAATGGCTATCACGATTTTATTTTTATACACACACACACACACATATATATAAATTGTGACATATCACAATTTATATGTGTGTGTGTGTATATCACAATTTACATTTTGTCTAACTTCTATTGGATATTTGTAACTATTTAACAATCCTCTTATTGACTTCTTATTGATTTCCAGTTAAATCCTCACAGTGGAATCTTTTTATTAGTATTCAGAATCTAATTAGAGCCTTTCCCTTTTTATAGAAAATGATCTTTCCTTTTCTTCAATAGTTCTCACTGACTTCACTTACACTTTCTTCCTCTGCTTTGAATATTTCAAAGGAAAAATCTTACTCTTTTCCAAAGTTAACACTTTACCCATACACTTGACTGCCTGAAGTTTCTTTTGAGACAGCGACCTTAATCTTTTACCCTCCATTAGCCCCCACCATTTTCATGGGTTCAGCTAAAATTTCCTCCCCCCATTTTTACATCTTACATTCTTTTCTTTTGGATTTTGCCAGTTTGCAGTTTCCCTGGAACTCAACCTCAGCATGGCTAGAAGTGAGTCTATCATCCCTTTCCTCCCCAAACCCATCTCTTTATCCAATTTTTCTTCCTGTTAATGACAACGTTATTCTCTAAGTCACCGAGGTTTGAAAGGTGCAAATCCTTTTAGTGGTAATTTCTAACCTACCAAACCTGATGACTCTTTTTTTTTTCTTTTTAAATAGAATCTCTTACACCCTTCCCCTTACATTATCTTAACTATTGTTTTTGTTACATCTTGCCAGCTCTATTTCTGGTGCACTCCTAATATTCCTGAATTCTCTTCTTCATCCTATAAATGAATGACTATAATTAATTAACTGTGAAAAACCTTTAATGGATTACATTTGCCTCTAGGATAGAGTTAAACTTCTTATTAGGGGATCTCAGTCTCTTTGATTTGACCCCAAGCTACCTTTCCGTCCCCTGTCCCTGCGTGTACCTGATGCTCCTCACAGAAACCTTTCCTAGTGCCAAGCTTCTACTTGGTGCTGCTGTACATCCTCTCTACCCTCAGTCCTCCAATTTGCCTCTACAAGATCCTTTCCAATTATTCAAGACTCAGTACACGTTACCTCTTCGTGCCACCTTTTTCTTATCACTGTAATAAAAAAGATGTCTTACCTCCTCAACCTCTGCTGTAATTTTCACTTCTGTGTAGCCCATATAACATTCCACTTTTAATAATAATAGCAGCAATTAATACATGAGCACTTCTTAAATGCCAGGAATTGTGTGGGCTTTACATGCATTATGTCTTTTAATAATATAATATTATATAACTCATCTCCAACTTGAGATTATAAATTTTATTAGGCTTGGGAGGAAACTTACTTATTGGTAGTATGCTCCCCATGGTACCTGTGCAGAGCCCAACAGACACTGTCCAAATATCTAAATGCAGTTTAAGAGTTAGTATATTATAGTAGAATATCTTTAGAGCCATGGTTCTCGCTCTGTCCTCTTACTAGCCTGTGTAATTTGGGGCAAGTACTTAATCCTCAGTTATCTGATCTTTAAACATAGGTATAAAACTTCAATAAAGTAGTTGTGGTAAGATATTATAATACTCCTAACATAGTATGCCTTATACATAGAAGGTACTCAGTACATACTAATTCCATTCTTCTTCCATTCTGATTGACTGTAACTTCATCTGGAGCAAATCTTCTACCTTTTCCCTTTCCTTCTGTCCTTCCTCTGTTGCTTTCCTTTTCATGTTCTTTCTGTTCCTCTGTGGATATCTGCAAATTGCAATTTGGACAGTCTGAGGATGAGAGAAGACAACTAAAATCTTCTCTCCTTTCAACTCCTGTGGAAGTTGAGTTTCCAGTAGTCATTCTAAACTTGTTGTATGTTATCTTGTGATATGTTTTCACGTAATTACACCCAATTAAATTAGGATACTCCTAGAAAAGAGGCCACAGCGGCTACTGAGTTTCTTAAACTCCCCTTGTTAGCCTGTAAGAGGCATTCAGTGGATGTTTGATGATACTGACTAGTGGAGGGAAACCTTTCGGATTCTTTATTTAACTAGTAAGCTGCACCACCAACTGACTGCTGAGATATTCCCATACAGGGATTGATCACTGGAAAAAGACTTAGGATTTTACATCCTGTAGGGTTTGCAGTACCCTATGTTGTGCAAGCTATAATGAATTAGAGCAGCTGGTCCGGATATCATACAGATTACTACTTAGAGTGTGAAAATGGCCCTGACAGGGTAGAGGTTCTATTACCGTTTGGCAGGCACACGCCACTGTGGAGCGTGCTGCTTCTGCCATCTCAGCACTTTGTTCTGTTCTGACTGCTGGGAAACCTTCGTTTGTACAGCACGTGACATGAGGTCCGTTGGATCTCACTTCACACATATGTAATTTATATGATCCAGGCCCTTCTGTGACAAGTAGTGGTAAGTGCTTGGTGCCAACTTGATTATAAACAAAAACATGGGCAACGACATAACTTGGTAGCACTTGGATATAAGGTTGTTACTGAGCTGATTCAGTGTGTGCTTATATAGATGGTCCCTGACTTAGGGTGGTTCAGTTTTTAATGTTTTTTACAGTGGTGCAAAAGTGATGCACATTCGGTTGAAACTTTGCTTTCAATTTTGATTTTTCCTCCCACTAGCAGTATGTGTACTGGGTAGTGGCAGTGAGCCGCACCCCCAGCTGTGCTCTTCCAGGGGTCAGCAACTGATACTCTAGCAGGGGGTCCAAACTTTTGGTGTCTCTGTGCCACACTGGAAGAAGAGTTGTCTTGGGCCACATTAAATACATTGTGACACATAATCCCCCCAAAAATCTCACCATGTTTTAAGTAAATTTATAATTTTGTGTTGGGCTGCATTCATAGCCATCCTGGGCTGCATGCCATCACCCCGCCCCCCCCAGGTTGGACACCCCTGCTACAGTGTACTCATTGTTGTGTTAGGTGATTTTGCCCAACTGTAGGCTAGTGTAAGTGTTCTCAGCACGTTTAAAGTAGGCTAGGCTAAGTTACATGTTTGGTAAATAGGTACATTGAATGCATTTTCAAGTTATGATAGGTTTACCATAAGTTGAGGAGCATCTTACTAATTTGTATAGGTTATCAGAAATGAAAACACAGAAGATTGTGATAGAGACATTTTAGATCCCAGTTTGAAAACACTCACGTAAATGTCCAATTGAATAGTATAGACCTTTAAGGTTTTGACTTTTATGCTATAAGTGAGTAGATATTTAAAAAAATTTTTTTATACTAAATGGCTTCTGTGATTATTCTTTGAGCCAAGAAATTGGGCTTGGTTATCAAATTGAAATTTCATTGCTACTGTCTTGTAATTTTATATTTTTGCACTTACTATTGGCTCACTATCAGAAAGCAAGGCCATGATACCTAGAATAAGAATATGGGTGAGGGGGTGGGCGGCTGGTAGAAACCTTACCAGGAATGCCATTGAATCTGCGGATAAAACGTCATCATCAGTAAAGGAGACGTGGCAGAACGCAGACTTTAAATCGTTATTGAGGCTGAAAAAACAATGGAGCCATTTTGAAACATCTTTTCAAAATTAGATACTTCGGTATGATAGTTACAGAACTTTCAAACTTTTATTATAGACAATCACAAGTTAGTATTTAGTGTGCAGTTTGAGAAACTAGCTGAAGAATTATCTTTAATTAGGACCTTGATTCTACCCTCTTTCCCATAATGGCTAGACGTATAACTGGGTAACTAAGATAGCATAATTTTTTAGTACTTTTCTTGAATGTTAAGCTATTCCACTGAAGATTAGCTTTTTGAATATATAATTCAGTTTTTTCAATATGTGAAGCTCTGTTTACTACCATTGTAATGTTTCCTCTAGCCTCAGTTAGATTTTATTTTTGTATCAGGTAGAAAAATAGATGTGTTTTGTTTTTCTTCCTTGAGGCTCTTTGTGTCCCAAAGGAAATGACTGCATTATAGACGTGTCACTTCTTCCCCAGGTCAAGGGTTTGGAGAAGTAGCCAGTTACTTGGGTTTCCTGTAACAAAAGACAATTCTACTAAGGGCTATTGCAGTTGAATTTCTGGCTCCTACATTGGCACTTAGAAGCCTAGGCTTCATTTTTTTAATTAATTCTATTTTATTAGTAGTGGACCATCCATCTTAAACTCCTGGGAAACAACTAAATAGATGGTACAGTTTTATAGAAACTAAAGGCTATCATTCTTTTAAACTGTCAGAAATTTATTTTAACTGTGTGTTTTCATGGAAATCTTTTAAGAACTTATATATTTTCCTGCCTTCTATTTATAAAAATACAGTTAACATTTTTAAATAGTGCATGCTTAATTCAGAGCATATAGAGAAAATGTTTCAGAAAAGTTATTTATTTGGTAAATATCCAGTACTTCTTGTGTTCCATGCACTATAATAGTTGTAGAGGATATAATTGTGAATAAATGGCATATTATCCTTGCCTTTACAGAGCTTGGTCTAGTACAAAGAATAAAGATCATAACAAAGACTGGATTTTTTAAAGACTGCAATAATGACATGTTAAAGTAAAAACTCTAAAAATTGTTGAACTATGTAGAAGTATATAAAATAAAAGCAATACCTTTTCCCACGCCCTTTCACTAATGTGATGTTAGAGTGCATAAAAGCCAGAACATTTAATATGAAGAATAATTACTTACTACAAAGCCACTTCACCCTTATTATGGCAAGGTGCTGTGTACTTCTAACCAAATTTGTCAACTTGTGTTATTAGTGAAATCTATAAGTTGTTTCAGAAGAAAGATAAGTGACTAGTGTGGATTTTACCTATAAAAATTGGGGCAACAGAAACTAATATAATTTTTAAAATTGAGTGGTACTGAAAAGTTCATATAGAAAAACATCAGCCTTCTGCCCCTCCACTTTCTTTGTCCTGTTTGCTAGACTAGCCATTTTCAACCCTTTTAGCTGTTTATGCTGCTGTTTTTATAGCATAGTACCTGGTGTTTCATTCATTCAACAGACACCTCTGCTAAAGACACAGTGGTAAACAAGGCAGCACTGTATACTACCATAGCCATTGTGGGGTGTTCATTCCTAACCTGAAACAAATGTCTTTATGTTTGGTAATCTGTTGAGAATTACAAATAATTTACAAACTTTTGGAACACGGTGGTCTTGATCATAAGATAGGGACTGCTTCTACCATATGCCAAGTGGTGTATTTATTCCATCTGGCCAAAGTTTCTACATGAAAATTTTTCAGTTTTGAGACTTCTGGTTGCTGGTCAGACAAAATGGTGGAGCTGCATTTCCTGCTTCCAAGAGTTGTCTTTTAATGTTACCTGCTTTAATCATTTGGCCTGAATTGCTAGGCAAGTTACTAGTGAAACTATGATTTTTTAAAACCAATTTTTTCTTACTTTTTCCTTCTGTTTGTATCAAAAGTATTTGTGATCTATGTCTGAGATGATATCAGAGCGAATGTGATTTTAGGTAAACATTAGTGGACTATCTAGCAGAAATAATATTCTTTAAAGTAGTACATGAATTCTATATAAGGTATTCTTTTCATCTTTAAAGCCATAGGTAAAGTTGGCCTATTTTTTACTCAGTAGACTTCTTGCCCTTTTAAAAATCCCCTCACTCTGAACCTTAGTGTTTTTATTTTTAATTGTTTGATATAAAATAATCTGCACCTGGTACGATGCAGCCAGAGGGAAATTTAGAGAGTTTGTTGTTGTTTTTCTTGTCTTGTATTAGTTTTTAATATTTTCTAGTCTTATTGAGAAATAATTGACATACATCACTATATACGGTTAAGGTGGGTGTACAGAATGATCTTTTTTTTTTACTTGTTAATCACCATAGTCTATTCTTCTTTATCTTGGGGAAAAAAGGTACCAATTTAATTTAATCACTTAGTTATATAGTTCAGAAACAAGTATTGAAAATCCTTTTGATACATGGGTAGGTAATTAGTTGTCATACATGGGTTTAAGGCATTGGTCACTTAACCTTCTTCTGTAACAACTTGTAGATTTCTTTAAAAACAGTTGAGTTGCCAAATTTGCTTAGAAGCACTATAGTTTGGGGGGATAAAATGGGTAAAGTTGCCTTGTGTTGTGTAATTACTCTTCATTCTAAATGCTACATCTTTTATGCACACTAACTTTAGAGTAGGACTAGGAAAATGAGAACTATGTATCTATTAGAAATACTTATCTCTTGGATAAAACTGTGGACTATAGCTATGACCTCTTTAAATATATATGCAATTGATGACAACTCAGTATTATTATTAAGTGACTGTCATAAATCTTATTCTCAATTGCCATTATCCCTAATCTTAACACTTGAGCCTGACAATAAAAACTATTGATAATTGGGCGCACTAAATATTTACTACAACTTAACTATTCACATTAAACTGTCAAAAATGGTAGTGCATTAGATTTTGAAACTACTGACCAATGATGATGGGAGATTTGGAGGACACTTTAACAAAACAACACTTGGGAAGACATTGTTAAATATAAAGTCCTTGATGACCCTATAGGTCTTTCTGTCTAGTTGGGGAGATAAGACATAAGCACAAAAAAAGAACTGGTAAGCAAGAATTATATAAATAAGTATTATGTCTCTTATATAAGGGTCAAACAGTACAGTACATAGACAGAATTAGAGATACATGCTTTTCCCCTGGGCCTGGAGAACTGTTTAATCAGCTAATACTGAATTAAGTCCTTTGGCCTACTCAGGCACAAAATTAACTGCTAGAAAAGCAGATAATAAAAGAAATTTAAAAGGGTATCAGTGGAAGTTGTTAGACATTGACCTTGACCATCTGGCAAAATTAATATATATTTTTTCTGCATCACTATTTATACTTTAATATTTACCACAGAATTGTTTATTTTCAGAATCTATTCCCATGTGAAATCCATTATTGAGCACCTGATATGTGCCAGGCATTTGGCTAAAGACTGAGGATATGATATTTAACAAAATCAAATATGTCGATCCTTGTCTCATTAAATTTACAGTCTAGTGGTGAACATAAACATCAAAGAATAATGCAAATAATCTGATTTTAAAATGGGCATTAGATCTGAATAGACATTTTTCCAAAGGACACACATACAGGTATACAATAGGTACATAAAAAGATGCTCAGCATCATTAATGATCTGGGAAATGCAAATCAAAATGACAATGAGATATTACTTCATACCTGTTAGCATGGTTGAAATTATGAAAAAGATAAGAAATCACAAGTGTTGGTGAGGATGTAGAGAAAAGAGAAACCTTGCGTATTGCTGTGCAGCCATTACAGAAAACAGTATGGCGGTGCCTCAAAAAATTAAATATAGAACTATTGTGTGATCTAGTAATTCCACTTCTTGGTATTTATCTGAAGAAAATGAAAACACCAGTTCAAAAAGATTCACGCACCCCCATGCTCATTACAGCATTATTTACAATAGCCAAGATATGGAAACAACCTAAGTGTCTCCTGATGGATGAATTGATAAAGAAACTGTAGCACGTGCGCACGCACACACACACGAATATTATTCAGCCATAAAAAGAATGAAATCTTGTCATCTGAGACAACATGGGTGAACCTGGAGGACATTATGCTAAATGAAACAAGTCAGACAAAGACAAAGACCATGTGGGATCTAAATTAAAGACTAAACAAGCTCATAAATACAGAAAACAGATTGGTGGTTGCAAGAAGTGGGGAGTGGGGGAGAAATGTGTGAACTCTTTTTTGTTTTAATTTTAAATAAATTGAACAAAAAACTTTTAAGGAATAATGCAAATAGAAAGCAGAGCAGTGGTTGGAGGGACTGACTGCTGAAGGGGCAGGGGGAAGTTTCGTGGTGCCGGAAAGGTTCTGTGTCTGACTCAACGGTTACGTGTATGCATACATTTATCAAAGTATATTGAACTGTGCATCTGAAATGGATGCATTCTTTTGTATGCAAATTCAAACTCAATAAAGTTAATTAAAAGGAATAACTCATTACATGTAAACTAGCTGTGATAAGTTTCATATAGGAGAGTTGCCTGGACTATGAGAACATAAAAGGAAGAATTCACATAGGCAGGGAGATATTGATAAGTAGAAATAAAATGAGCGAAGGTTGGGGATTGGTGTCATGGGGACGGAGTAGAAGACAGAAATAAGAGCATGGCCAAGGCCTTGAGGTGGAAGGTGCATGGCAAATCTAGGAAGCCTGGAGAAGGTCACTGTGAGGAGTGCAGAAACCAGGGAGTGGAAGGTACAAGGAGTGGGTAGGTAGGGCTAAACTTTGCAGGCCGTTGTTAAAGTCTGAGCTGTATCCTAACCCAATGAAAAGCAGTTGAAGGGGGTGGGGGAGTGGGGGTGATGAGGGTGTAATGAATTGGTTTTGGAAACCAATTACTGTGGCTATACTGTTGAGAATGAACTAGAGGAGCTAGGGTAGATTCAGGAAGACTTTACAAAGATTATTGAGGTGATGATGGAGATACTTGGACAGAATCGAGAATGTATTTAGGAGGTAAAAATGACAGAACTTGGTGATGGATTGAATGTGAAATGAGGAAGGTGTTAGGGACTGCTAGGTTTGTGGTTTGCATAATAGAGTGGATGGCAGTGGTTTTCATCTACTGATGTAGGGGGCTCTGGAAGAGGACCAGACTTTTGAGGAGTGAATTTGAGATGAAGGAATTGCCTTTGGTTTTGGACATTTTTTTAAAATCCTCATCTGAGGACATTTTTTCATTGCTTTTGAGAGGCAAGAAGGGAGAGAGAGACAGAGAGGAGGAAGCTGGGAGGGATGGAGGTGGTGGTGGGGCGGGGCCTCATCGATTGGTTGCCTTCTTGTGTGTGGCCTGACTGGGAAATGAACCGTAACTTTTCCGTGTATGGGATGATGCTTCAACCAACTGAGCCACATTGGCCAGGGCTGGTATTGGATATTCTGAAAAAAGTTTACAGAACAAAATGAAGGGATCTTTAACAGAGGGTGGCAAGCATTTATTGAGCCTTTTGTGTGCGGTTTGCACTATGCTGGTTGTAGGGGGTACCAGGAGAGCACAAAAGTTTATTAGACACTTAGGAGTACAGGTGTATATAAATAGCCGGAGGAAAAATAGTACCAACAGTAAAAGATTGTCCTCATCATAAGTTAGTCATTTATGCCTGTGATTTCCTGCATTTTGGAGGGATGATTCTCTGTCAAGGTCTTCTAAGTCTGAATTTTTTAATCTAATTTGAGGCTATGACTTTTGAATTCCTGAAGCATGTTCACAAGCCACCTACATTCCTTATGGAGCTGTGGCATAACAGCAGGCCCACGGTGTTTCCCTGCATTTTTAAATAAAACGGGCACCATGCTTTTGTTTATTGATATAGTGTCTCCACCTCCCCTCACTGCCTCCTCCTCTTCAGCACTTCCCCGGCACTCGAAACAAACAGCTTTCCGGAAGTAAGCAAAAACAGTTTATCAACATGAAACTTGGCTCTACAGCTGACAAAATATTTGGGGATGTTAAGCTAGAAGCCGAAGGGTGTAAAGCGTGTTTAAGTCCGTGAGCGGGCCCTTCCTTACACCCCACTCCGCAGGAATTGCGGGGCGGAAGGCCGGAAAGCCTGGCTGAGCCCTCTCGGGCGCTGACCACACTTTCCTAGGGGCGGCAGCCGCTTGTCCGAGGCCGGGTGAGGCCGAACCCCTGCCCGGTGGGGTCTGGGTGGGGCTAGAGAACTAGAAAGCCTGCTGGGCGCCCACACACTGCTGACCGCCCGTCCCTCTGGTGGCCAGCTCTCTCCCGCCTCTCCACCCCAAAATCAATCGTCAGCCTCTCACCTCCTACAGCAGGTGACCCGTGGCCAATCGCCAGGGGTCTCTTTGCCAGGATCCTACAGGCCCAGCCAATCGGTGCGGCCCCTAGGCAGGGGAGGGGCCGGCCGAACAGGGGTAAGGGTAAGGGGGTGTCCCGGGGACCAGCTGAATCTGGCAGGACTGTCTGCGCGGCTACCCGGAGATCTGCGTGGGGGGAGGAAAGGGGGTGCTCGGAAGCGCCCCCGGCTCCCTTCCCTGGAGGCACAGAGGGCGGGGGCCTTGGCGAATGGCTTTCTTGCCGGCCAGTTGCGGAGTGAGTAGACCCCAGGGGTCTGGGAGAGGGGCCAGCCCCCACCCTGAGTACCTGGGGCCGTGGGCGCGAATGTTTTCTCCCCACCTCCTTTCCGGCTCCCTGTGGGGTGAGTACGACGACGTGGCTGTCCAGGCCCTCTCATCCCGGGAGCTCTGCTCCTTTCCCCTGCGGGGATGAGTTGGAGGCTGAGGCTAGGGCCCTCCCGTTCCACCGAGAGGTCATTAGCCACCAAACCAGATTGGAGACGGTCTCTTCCTCTTTTTCGGTTCATTTTTGTGTAGCTCTGTTTTCCTTTCGAAAGCTGTCGCAAGATATTACTTATTTTAAACAAAAAAGTTAAGCATTCTCTTAATGTGAAAGCTTAATTTTGACCAGTTGCCCATTAATAGAATCTTCACTTGCAAGCCAAACATTTTATGTTGTTTTATTTTTGGCACTGTGTTCTTGCCTGGCTCCGTTTTTTTGTGTGTAATAATTATGGGTGTTGTTCTTTGTATGTGTGTGGGGAGGGAGGTGGTTTTAGGTTTTTTTGGGTATCTTGTGCACAAATAGTGAAAACTTGGGAATAGTTTTATGGGGCTCATGAAAACTGAAAGGAAAGGTTTAGCTTCTCAGCACAGCTCAGTTATGGAAAGTTGAGTGTATTGAATAGACTAGGAAGCATATTTGAATCACGCATTTTTTGCAGCATTCATACTGTAATTTTTGTTATGGAAGAGTGAGAGATGTATTGAACTTCTTTTTGCTAATTTGAAGTAACATTTGGTTTTACTTGACTAAAGTGTTCACTTTCAGCTTTGTAGGAAATTAGAAACAAATCAAGTAATTATTTCTCCTAGTTTCAGTGGAGAAGCTGGGAGGGATCTTGCAATAGTAGTTGCAGTTTTAAGAGCTTCTGCAGTGAACTTTAAATTGGAAATTCTCATCCGTTACCTGCGAATCATCTCTCAGTACATTGCCTGTATTGAACTGAGTAGGCGATAAAGCCCTTTAATGAATAGTGTTAACATCTCTCATTTACCTGCACTTAATTTTTTTAAAACTTTCACTTTTTGTGCAGTAGAGCAATAGACAACTGGATGAAATCACCATATTACCTTTCCTAGCACAAGGAAGATATAAACCACTAAAAAATCAGATTTTTGGTCTGAGAGCTTAAATGGGAAATAGGAGAGATAACAGAGAAGCCAGATCTGTTTCCAGACTAAACTGAGTCTGGCTTTCACTGAGATAACACAGCAGAGGCTCTGGTCACATTCATTTTGATATTTCTGAAGTTCTAGATTTTTTTTTTACATGTGAAAACATTGTGTGTGGTAGTAAATCTAACCACTTAACCTTCCACAATTGATGTGAAGATGAGTAGAGAATTTAGTTCAGTGCAAATTTCGTTGAACCAAAAAAGCATTTTGTGATACTTACTCTGCTGATTGGAAAATTCAGGTTGCCTGGTTTGTAGTTTATTGCTTGAGAAAGAGGGTATCAGGCTTTTATTCTAAAAAGGAAATTCTAGAATGTCCCCAGGGAGATGTCAAGTTCTATCAGTGTCTAAACTGTACAGTGTAGAGTGGTAACTGATGTTTATGGGGATTCTGTAGAAGACAGTTTTCATGATTACTGTAACATACTTAGCCTGCAATTATATTCAGGAAGATTTTTCAGGAAAGTTTTAAACAAAGATTACTTTTGAAGAAATAGTTTTTAGGCTGAAATATAACTAAGCCAAGTATCTCTCCCTAAAAGTTCCACATGCAGTTCTCCCTAAAATGACCACATGCAGGCCATTTATAGATTTTTTCCATCTCCTTGGTTTTCCATGTCCATCACCAGGTCCTATTAAACTTGCCTTAGTAACATCTCTTGGATTTGGTCTCCTTTTTCCCCACATGATAATGCTTTAATTCAGGCCGTCATCATCTCTCACCTAGATTTTTGCAAAACATTTTCTTACTTAAACTTTTGCCAAACCTTCTAACTAGTCTCTCAGTCACTAGACTCTGTCTTCCCATATTCTTTATCAGATCCAGCTGGATCACTCTTGTGCTTAACAATCTGTTTGGGGTTCCCCTTGCCAAAGTCCAGCTGTGTGGCATGTCCTTCAAGGCCCTTAACAACCTGCTCCTAATTTTTCTCTCTTGAGTCTGGACTTAGCTGCAAGTGCTCTGCCCAGTGCATCTACTCTAGCACTGTGAACTGTTAATCATTTAGAACATGTCATAGCTTTTCTTAGCTTTGTCCTTTCACAGCCTTTCCCTTCTGCTTACAATTACAATTGCTCAGGAATCTGTCAAGTGATAAATCTCCAGGTCTTCCTTTAACACACAGCGTGTATGTTACTTTCTCACTGTTTTTCTTCAGGCAAAGTGAGTTAGAATTTGGCCTTTGTGTGTACAGTGACACTTGTTCATGTCTGCATTACAGCCTTCACTAGGTTGCACTGCTCATTTTCTGTTCACTTATCTGAGTCTTGTGTTAGACGCTAGTCTCCTAGAGGTCAGAGGTGCTTACTCCTCTTTGTATCCCCACGACCTTTGTCCTTAGTCCAGTGCTTGGCACATAGTAGGTGCTCGAATGAATGCTTTTTAAATGATCAAAATATGTAATTTAATTATTTCCTAAGTGTGTAAACCTTTGACTCAGTTGTATTGTAATTAAGTTTATTCTTGTGAGTTAGCAATGTTTCCTAAGTTACCAGGCTCCCTGATTGCTGCCACACCTGAGAGACAGGATGGGAGAAAATGTTCAGAAACTAAGTTGTAAATGGTGAGCCGATTCGCAGACAAGTGCTCCCCCGCCCCCTACACCCTCTCCTCCCTGTTCGTATTGACCTCTAATGTGGTTGAAAGAGCGCTAACAGCAGTGCCAGCACAAATGGGATTTGCGATGGTATCATAGGTAAAAGAGTTTGTTGCTGGCTAGAGAAGTCAGGCAGACTGCTTGGAAGGGGTGCAGTCTGAGCTCATTCCAGAAGATTAGGTAATGATTAATTCTGTTAGCTATTATCTGTATTGTCCTTAAAGATGCCCTTTGAAGGAGGTGATAGTACCTGGCACATAAGAGCTATTCAGTGAACATTGGTATAATGAAGGAATAGTAGGCTTGCTCTGTGTCTGTGTGAGGGAAGGGGGACGGAGGGAGGGAGAGATGGAGACCGAGACCCAGACCTGCCCTTTCCACATTGGAGCTCATTTATTTCTGGAGACACAATTAAAAACTTTGCTGCTTTGCTCTATTGACTGAACAGCTTATTTTGTTTTTTCCCATATATGCCACTTGAAACAGGTTATTCTGCTTACTCAGTTATTTCTTTGCATTCTCTGCATTCCGGAGCGTGTTTTAAAATCTGGTTTCATTACATCTCCCTCACTCAGTTTCAAGGTTACACTAAATGCTAAGAGTTTACTTGTGTGTGTGTTTTCTTAATCCTTACTCAAGGGTATGTTTATTGCTTTTAGAGAAAGGGGGGATGCGGGGGGAGAGAGAG
This sequence comes from Desmodus rotundus, assembly GCF_022682495.2. Lineage (NCBI taxonomy): Eukaryota > Metazoa > Chordata > Mammalia > Chiroptera > Phyllostomidae > Desmodus > Desmodus rotundus. The sequence goes on from NC_071389.1 coordinate 34,565,772, forward strand.
AAAGAGAAACATCGATGTAAGGGAGAAGCATTGCACTGTTGCCTCCCCTCCTACAAGCGACTCAGCCCAGGATGGAACACCCAACCTAGGTATGTGCCCTGACCAGGAATCGAGCCAGCACGACCTTCTGGTGTACAGGACAATGCTCTAACTAGCTGAGCCACTCAGCCAGAGCTCCTTGTGTTTTAACATCTTTGTCATACCACAGAGGACTTGGAACCTGAAAGTTCTCATTGTTTTTATTTAAATGAAATGAACTTTTTTAAAAAGTAAGGACCCGAAATTTTTTCAGTGTGGTGAGGTATTCACACCCCTGGTGAACGTGGAGATACTGGCTTCAGAGCATTCTAAAACTGGAAGGGATCTTGGAGTTTTAGTTCAACCTCTACCTATTTTTGTAGTGGAGGAAACAGTCTCAGAGAATCCAAGTGACAGAGAATAGAACAACTAGAACTAGAGCCCTGTGATTCTTGCTGTTATTATTTCTGGAGAGAACCAAGGTGCTGCTCTGGTGCTTCTATCTGTCCATGGCTTACCATACTCCCCAAACCCCAGTAATTTTTCCAGGTTAGGCACTAATTTTGGTTTCCTTTTAGATTCAGCATCTGGATCTGAAAAATATTTTATACTTCTTTGAGAGAATATGTTTCCTTTTTTGGCATCCTGCTCTCCAACCTCTCTTTGTGCTTATTCTAGCCCTGAGTCTGGGAGTTTGCCTTTTCGGTTATTCTCCATTTTCTTGAAGATTCATTCTCTGCCTTTCTTTGCTCTCAGCTTCAGGAGGCTGACCTTTGCAGAAGGTATCACCTGCCGTCCTTAGTCCTCTGGCTTCTTGTTAGGGTTAGCTGATGGGAGACAGCAACAGAGGATGGAAGGAAGAAAAGAGAGGAACTTGGAGGGTGTATTATCTTGCTCCTTCTCTGATTTGGTGCTTTTCTCTCAGGGGCCACTATTTCCTACAACTACAGTGTCCTTTGAGTAGCTCCTCCTCTGCTTAATCCTGGTAATGTCTCCTTCCTCGTTTCTTCAGCTTGAGGTTTTGAAGGCTTCCCTGCCTTTCCTAATTCCAGGGTACTTCAGCATCTCTGGTTAGTGTTCTTATCCCTGCCCTGATGTCATTAAAGAGATGTTCAGACATCACGTCTGATCATGTCATTTCCAGCAGGGCCCACTGCTGTAATACTTCCCCTCTGCATCTCTGTCCAAGTCCTGCACTCTAATCAAACGTTGCCTCTGTGAGACCTTATCATCTGCCTTAACTTTCTCCTTGGTATATCTTCTTAGTACCTTTCTCATAACACTCACTTTACCATGTTTGATTCACTTATTTGTAGACAGATGTTTATCTCCTCTTGTAGATTTGACACTTCCTAGGGGAGGGTCTATATCTATTTCACCTGGGCACCGCCAAGTCATCCAGAAGGTGCCACGGTCATAAGGGAGTCCCATGGAGTAAGTCATCATTGTACCGCTGACCTCTAAGCCCAGAGTACCGCGTGTAAGACAGTGCTCGTGAGAGGGCTTGGCAGGAGATAGGGAGTCCTTGGAGGGCAATGTTCATTGCCATTGCTGGGTCTCATTTCTTGTACTGTCTGTATGGAACAGTGTCTTTCCTCCTATTCAATTTCGCATTTGTTTTGTAAAAACTTTTAATTAGCCTTAAAAAATGCAACATCCATGCTTATAAAATAAATCCTTTATAATAACAGTTTGTAATATTTTCATGAATACTCTGATTTTTGATCTGCAAGAACTTTTTGTACTTCGATTATTTTTTATGTTTAAATGCCAACAAATAGGCACATTTCCAAATTTATTTCATTCATTTATAAAATTGTTACTGAGTACTTACTACAAGCCCAGCACTAGCCAGGGGTATGCAGTAGAGAACCAGACACAGTCCCGTCCGCGTGGGCACATGTTCTAGCTGTGTTTCAGACCATCTTGGTAGATTTCTGACAGTTAAAGTAAATCAGGGGAATGTTGGGTTACACTTGCAACAGCTTTAGCAAGAACGGAACCTGTTTCCTTCTGTTTGATATTTACTGGCAGCTCAACTCCAGATGTATAAAAACTGTTTCGGCATATATAATTTTTAACGGATATATGCCAAACCAATTGTAGAATATGTTCTTTTTATTTCATGATTATTGTTTTTGCTCTATTTGGTTGGTTTGTGTGGGATAAAAGCCTTTTAGGACTTCAGTGTCTGTTGGTCTGACTAGTTTACCATTTAGCTCCCTTGGGTGTTAATTTTCTATGAGATATTTTTTATACAGAGAGCTCTAGTTTTGTTAGAGGAATATATGAGGTTTTATTTTTGAAAACATACCATAATCAAATTTTTCAACAAGGATTATGCTGTGAGTGAGAATTCTGCAGTTATTTCCAATCGTAACTACTAAGTCACTCAGTTTAAGGATTTGTGTTTTTAATGTGAATTTCTTCTAGGTGTTCATAGAGCAACTTTTAAGGAACTTACCTAAACCTTTTGTTTATGGTGGACCTCTAGAAAATATTGAGACGTTTTGCTTTCCAAAATACGGTTAAGCTGAATGATAGGCAGTGATCTGAGATTGGAGAGGGAGAGTGTATTTTTTCCATCTCACACTAGTAAGCCACTCAGAGCTTATTTAAATCCTGGGATGATTTAATCTATGACTTTTAAGAAAGTTATTGCTGGTAGCCTAATCAACTAAAGCATGAAAAGAAAAGCTTTGACTGATTGCCAATATCACATGGTCAACAGTGCTTTGTTGGGAATGATGTAGTAGGTATTTTTGTTTTTTACGAATTTACTTTCTTGAATGTTGATTCATGATCTTATTATTAGTGAGAAGGACGTGGGGAAAATATTAAGGTATTCTGCTCTGTAATATTGGCCATTTTTCTTCTCAGCATTTATTCTAGTACTGTAGTGACTGCTAATTTTAAGTGCTTTTTTGCTAGTTTGTACTTTATCTGTAAAGGATATTATAATTTTGTTATGCTACATTTTACTTTGCTTGGAAAGGTGAATCTAAGCAGCTTCAGCATTGCCAAATTTACTATCTTAAGACATTTTAGCATTTTGCAGATAATGTTAAACGTAATGCCGATGACTTTGCAAGCTAAAAGTTATAAATTTTTTGAAAAATATTTATCATCTGTATCATCTCTATTTTTCACATGAAGCTTTTGAATTTAAATTAAATTAATGCATACTTATAAGAACTGAGACAACATGGATGTATAAAGTAAAAAACTAAAACGTCCCCTTTCTCAAATGTCCCCTTTCCCTTAACCCCTACTCCCCAGGGATAATACATACATACATTTCATGTGTTTTATTTCAAAGGGTGTGCGTATGCGCATGTGTGTGAATAGAATAGTTTTTTTTTTTTGATGTAACTTTTCTATTACTCCTGTCTCCACTTATCTAGCATAAGGTAAGAACTCAGTTAATACTGACTTGAAATCTGGTGTCTGTTTTGTTTCTGTAGTTCGCTTTCTACATTCAGAGCCTAGAAACTCATGTTTAATTTTAAATAATTTGCTGCATTCTGAAACCTCTTAAATGATTTATTTGCCTTCCAGACATTTATATCTCTAAAATGCTAGTTACATCCTTTATAGAGAAGGATATCATATAATTTCCTGGTCAAACTGGGGCACTTTTGAAAGTATGGAGGTTGCTAATAATTTTGCTAAGACAGTAGTCATAAACAGGGACTATTTTAAACAAACTAGGATCTATTTATAAATGTCAAGTTTTTGTTTTATGTAGTTTTGACAATAACTTTTTTAAAAGATTTTATTTATTTATTGTTAGAGAGAGGGTAAGAGAGGGAGAGAAACATCAATGTGTGGTTGCCTCTCATGCGCCCCCGACTGAGGACCCGGCCTGCAACCCAGGCATGTGCCCGCGCTGGGAATTGAACCAGCGACCTCTGGTTCACAGGCTGGTGCTCAATCCACTGAGCCACACCAGCCAGGGCAACAATAAATTTTTATATGGCTTTATTAAATAAATTGGGAGAGGCTTTTTGGAAGGACAAGCTATCAATGATTTAAATAGAGAGAAATGGTACTAATTCCATACTTTTTTTGTGCAGTTGTTTGAGTAACCAAATCATCTTATGACATCAATATTAGTGTTTTATTCTGTAAGTCGAAGGTTACTGAACAGTGTATTAGGTGAAGAGATCATAAAGGGTAAGCTGTTGTGCTGAAAGTTTTGATTGCAGTTCATGAATTTTGGCAGTGGTGTCAGTAACTGATTCCTGTTTGACAAAGCAGTTTTTCCTGTCCCAACTATATGAGCAATTCTGATTTGTTTTGTGGTATTTTGTAAACAGAAACTTAATGTTATGCATGTTAATTATTATGTATATAATACATAAACTATTTTCTTTGTAAATTTAAAGATAAAAGTGATTCTCCTTTTCAAAGAACTAATATATTTTCAAAAATCAGATTATTTTATGAAAAAAGTGTTTCTTAATATTGTTTGATTCTTTTTTACAAGGTAGTAATTCAGTGCAATTTACCTTTTGTGATTCAGGCATAGTACCCACCACTTTTCCAAATATCTTATATGGAATTATTTTTCTGATTTGTTGTCCAAGACTTTATCACTTGTTTTGTCTGTAGCTCATACCTTTTTGATTACTATAATCTTCTTCAGAGTTACCGTCTGGTTTTTTTTTTTTGAAGGAATGTTAAATACAATTTCTATTTTATCCTTTTCTTGATTATAGAGCTCTATTAAAATTGCATGTGTTTTATGGTATTTAGGTATTAGTTCATTTCATTTTTATCCATCAAATCTTCATTGAGTTCCTTCTATATGTTAGGCACTACTTTAAGGCCTGGGATGCAGCAGTGAATCTTGGTTATTTCCGATTCCAAATTATGAAGAGGAAGTAGAACACCTATTATTGTGTTACTTTACACATATTCTTTTATTTCATCTTTCCAGCAACCTTAAGTGGTTATTATACCCATCGCTAGTGAGAAAGGGGAGGTGGAAAAAGTACCTTGGCCAGACTAAACTGTACAGGTAATGGATTAGGAAGCTGAAGATTCAGGATTTAAAACTAGATTGGTCTGACTTTAAAGCTTATGCTTATTTTCACTATATCAAGCTCTTTCGGGCAAATTTTAGATTGCATTTATTTTAGTGTTCTTATGCTATGAATTATTTCCAAATATCATTGTAGTTTAATAGAAAAGTGTAATGGACTTGAAATCCAAGGACTGGGTTGAAATCCCAATTAAAAAAAAATCCTAGCTGGTCGATTTTAGGTAATCACTTATAAAATAGGGTTAATATCTATCTACCTTACTGTCTTCCTTACTGTGTTATAATGAAATGAGAGAACTTGTAAAGCATATAGCAGAGAACCTAATACCCAGAAAAAGATTACATATGATGCATCCATAGTGCATCCAGGGCTATATGGAAAAAGACCTTAATTTTTAGGGCATTCTTGGGGTACCTAGCAGTTGTTGGTAAAAAAAGCTGTAGCCACCACATGTGTAAAAACGAATCTATTAATTTGGAGGTTTAGATTATCAGGAAATTGATTTAAATGGAAAACATCTTCATGAAGTTTCAGTGTAGGAGTTTTGATAATAGGCTCAATTTTATGGACATTTTTGAATTGATAATCTTAACTCCAAATGAATCAGTAGTTGGATATTATTTAGGATTAAAAACGGGGAGAAATTCTTACCCTTAGAACTGCTCTATACCTCTAAGACCTGTTCTTCCCTTAGCTGAAGTGGATAAACGACAGAGACAACAGGGATTATATAAGTGCTTCCAAATTTTCAGTAAGCCAAGGAAATTACATATGAGTATACCCCACATGAAATCATGGTCTCATTACTAATTCTGGTTTCTTTAATATACCTTCTTTTCTTCATTAAGCCAACTTTTAAATCATTTGGTAAGAAGACAAACGGGTGTCTTTTTCAAAAAACTTAACTTGCTAGCAAATTTCAAGGAACAGAAAAGCCATTAAGTTTGGCATTCTCTTTTATTTTTTAGCTTGCCATTTGCTGTTCATGTGCCTACTTTTTCTCGTATAGTTATAGATTTTTCTCTTATTATTCCTTTGCTTAATTATTGATGTCACACTCACAGCATGGTAACTTTCTATTCTCTTTTTTCCTTACTTTATGGAAGATCAGTACCACACTTGCTTTTTTCCAGTCTTCTGGTATCTCTCCAGTTCTTGAATTTTCAAAAATAATTGTAAGTGATTCAATTGTAAGTATGCCCTATACTTCTTTCATTGGATGAAAGTGTATCTGTGATGCATGTCATCTCAAATTGCCAATTGTGAACATAAGCTTTCCAAATACTTTCATATTTTAATCAAAACAACATTTCTGCAAAGTCTTCATTATTTTAATTGGAAGGTGTGTGCCTTGCTAATTTTTAGCAATCATCTACTTTTGTCTGGATTCATGCCATTCGTTTTTCATAGGAGACTTTTTTTTTTTTTGGTGTTTTTCCATTGTTAAATTTTTAATCTTTTCCATTTTATAGTTCTACTGGTAATTTATTGTTTTTCTGAATTTTTCTATGAAACTTACATGGAATAGGGTCTCTAGCTCTAATGCATTTTCCATTTCTCTTTTTGCAACATATTTTTGTTGTATAACAATTTTGTCCTGTATAAGAGAAAGCACTGAAATAAATAGTGTACTTAGTCCTTAGTTTTTGCTGTGGAATAAGATTTGGTATGAAAATAATTACTCATTTGTGAGTTTCGTTTTACAGTGTTGTTATTCGGCCATAGCCCTTCCTGTTGTACTATTTTCAGTTCCTTAAATGACCTGTAAGTTTCTTGTTTCCTGATTCTGATCTCAGAGGACCTTAAACCACCTTTTATCACCTTTACCTCTACTGTTCATTACTCTTACCCCTGTCAGCAGGAAGTACTTTAAAAGTTCCTACTCTATCTCTCAAAAATTGCCTCCTGTCCTGTTTTAGTTTTACTGAGAGTCTCTCAGAAGCAGCTACAATTCATATGTACTTCAGACAGTTTTAAGGATATCCCTCTTCTTCTAAATGGGGGTGATATATTCAGTGATGTGTATGTATAAAGTATAGTGTTTAACGTCCCAGCTCAAATCATTAATAGGAATTCATTTAATTTTGCCTACATTTGTTAGCTTTGAAGTGCTTTCTTAGAAAAATGATGCTATTCAACATAAGTGTTAGAAAGATAGTAGGGAGTACTTATACACAGTTTTGAGGCAGTTTGATATTCTTCTACTAGTCTGAATATTATTTTTGACGTCCCCCTTAAATTGAGTCAGATGTGTCTCTCTGTGTATATTTTTAGTTTTATTTTCTCAACATACTTTATTTTGTGTATATTTTAAAACTTGGGTACATAGATCCTGACTGATATAAAATCATATGTAGCTCTTCTTGACTTTATATATGTACTTTAGATTTCTTTTTTTAGCAAAACACTCTTGAAAATGAGAGACTATTTTGGTTTAGCATATTTGTCACATAAGTAAGTAATTTTTTTTTACATAGATTTCTCATTGTATGGTTAGATTTAGGTTTGATTTCTATCATGGTTCTCATTTAACTTCTTTTACATCACAGACCATTTTGTTTTTATTTCTCTGTAATAGTTGTATTTAATTTAAACTTTAAAATGAATTCAGACAGAAATCATCAAGCTAGAACTATGGCTCATCAGTAGGATAAAGTGGGGAACAGCAACTTCTTGGGTCCTAGGTGCCTAAAATGCTACAAAACATCAATTACTACTGAAGGGCACAAAAGAGAAGGAAGACAAAGTGAAGGAAAGGAAGATACAAAGAAGTGAGTGAGTAGAAAAAGGGAAGGAGAAAGAAAACAGAAAGGACTGCATTCTTTCTTTATAATCTGCTTTCAAACAAAGCTCCATTAAAAAGGATACAAGTAAGTGTAGTGCCTTATATTATAAATGTTGAATGGAAAGAGGAATAGTTATGACTTTAGGGAATTTTTATGAAAAAGTTGGTGGGAGGTATTAAGTTCCTTGTCTTGTTTAGGAATTCAAACAAAGATTAGATGACTTTCAAAGATATAAAAGTAACTTCCATGAGTGGGAGGTTGGCCTAGGTATCTTTAATTCTATGTACTGTTAGTTATAATATGTAATGAAAACTTGTATTTCTTCTACTGCATTATTCTAGATTTGAGAAAACTAATTATTATCAATTGCTTGTCTATATTATTGATAAATCTGTACATGTTACTTTATTGATTGCAGATGAGCAACTATATATGTAGATTTTAAGTACACCGACGATTTATGAATTACTATACAAGGGAGCTTAGGCCAATTCTGGGATTTTAAGCTAATAACTGTTGAAATGAACCTCCTATTATAAATTACATAAAGAAAGACCAATTGCTGAACAGATCTTTGACTTGCGTGCTGTGCCCTGTGGAGTTCATTCTGTGGGCACAGGAGTGTTGTGGAAGACTAAGGTGGATCTGAGAAAAGAGCCAAAGTGAGGTCATACATTATAGCAACATCAAAGGGTTCTTTTTGAAAAATTAACTTCGGGTGGGCTTCAGATCTCAGTAATTTAAATCTCATTTGTTTCTGGGTATTGACTAGAGGATTTTTAGTGGATAGTTATTTGTTCAAAAGGGTATGTTAATTAGATTTTTACAATGGTAGTTCTAAGTGGATTCAGGGGAGGAAAAATTCTTAAGACATCACTTCTTCCTCTCTTTAAGATGCTTTATGTTTTATTCATTTTTTAATGTGCCATTGACCTTTTTAATTTTTAGCAAGGACAGTGTATTTAGATGATTTTAGCTGGGTTTTATAATTAAATTATTGATAATGATTTTCTATTGTGCTATGAAACAAACAAAAAAACCCACAAAAACAAGCAGTCCTAATTTTTTTTTTTTTTTTTTTTGGTACAGTAACATGGAAATAAACTACTCCTTTCTTAGAACAGTACTGTAGTATCTCTGAAATATGATGGATTTATCCTTCCTTTCCACATGTGTTACTATCATACTACACTTTGTAAATGTTTCTAATAGGAAGCTTTGGAGTTATCTTTTAGAATGAAGATATTTAACCACAATTTTATAAATATATCTGGATTTTACATACATTATTATGATTTTTTTCCTTAAACTTTATTTTTATACATTACATCTCTCATTAGGAAGAGGTTTTTTAATACTCATTTCAAGTGGTTTCTCTACATGTATAAAAAATGTAGGCATGTATGTCAAAAAATATAGGCAGTTTTATTGTCTTTGAATTTGAAAAAGGAAATGCAGTACAAGTTGATTAAAAACTTATGTTTTTAATTGTTTGATTCAGAATTCAAATTTTAGTTTAAGAAGAGCAGTAATAGCAGTAATTGGCAGTGTTAGTAACTGTGTAGGTCCTTAGTAGAGGCAGTGGCTACTCCGTTGATTCTAGGAGGAGGAGGAGAACACCTGTGTTTGGCAGGTAAGAAAACAGCAGCTTAGAGAGACACAGTATCTCGTTAGTGGATGAGCTGCAATAAGAAACCAGGTTTGCCACCCATTGTTTCCATAATACTATACCAGTTCAATCTGGTGTTTGAGATAATGGCTGTGAACATGCTTTAGTCCTGGTGAAGTGTTACTCAAAGATGAGGAATTAGTGTAATAAAAACTGAACTCTGACCTCAGTTTACTAAAATGGGGAACGTGAAAATGATCAGCAGTACTGGCCAAAAGGCAGGGGAGAAGTGACAGGTGAGAGTCAAGCTTCCTATGTTAAACCACTGTGTTTCCCGTTTGGTGCAGAGCTCTGTGGCTGGGTGGATTGTGGCACCAGCGGCCCCCGAGCCTTCTCTCCCAGTTTAACTGCATGACATCTGGGCATGCACACATGGCAAGCTGGTGGTCTTGTTCATTCTCCAAGTGTTGTGTCTTTTATACCAGGATTGATGTGTTTTTCAGTCAGAGGTGATTAAGAACTAAGTTTCTTTTGAGTAGAGTTAAAACACAGGAATCCCATGCTCTCAGAACTTCAAATTTGTAGTGTACAAAAAGTAGGATATGCAAATGTCACACTGTTAAACTGAGAAATAAGTGGGCCTTCTAAATAAATAAACATTTAAAACCATGTCCAGAGTGTAGTGTTTATGCCAGGGGAAAGTGAGTAGGGAACTTGATTAAGACTGAAGTAGTGCCACTTTCACTTAGAGAGGGCCCTCTTCTTAGAAGTAAGAATTTTGAGGTTATGATTTTTTTCTTTTTTAATAGGGGAGGAGGAGAAAAACATCAGCTAATGAGGTGGGTTACAGAACTGGAGAACTGAATAGTGAGAATATGAAGTTTTAACATTAAAGGGCCGGAGGGATGGACGGAACAAAAAGTAGAGGGAAGTAGGAGATAATCTAGGTAGTTTTCTATATGTTCCTTCTGAATTATTGTTGTTCTGCAGGTGACTGGAAGCCATTATGGTGGGGCTTTTGGGCGAAGGGAAAGGGATTCTGAAGGGCAGGGGGCGTCCGAATTTGAGCACCAGCACGTGTTAGTGAATGACAAGGGAACAGTGTTAGAAGTTCATGTGGGAGATCGATGTACCACTGTCCTTGGAGAATTTAGATAATTTAAACAGACATTATTTATGTAAAAGTGTTATTTTTATTTTAAAAATGGAAATGTCATGTATGAAGGATGAAGTATTTTTTATACTATTAAACATTGCTTTGGTACTGCTAGATTTATTGCAAATTTTCTTTTTCTCTAGGGTTTGGATTCAGGATTTGTTCCTAGCGTTCAAGACTTTGATAAGAAACTTACAGAGGCTGATGCTTACCTTCAGATCTTGATAGAACAATTAAAGGTATGGCATTAGTTCATACATTGAATTGATATAATGTTACTGAGCTTGATTTGAGTAGAAAAAATTATTTATTTGATATTAATTTACAATCCTGATGTGTTTTTTCAGGAGTTTTTAAAGCTGGGATTTTTTAAAAGATCTGGGCGACTTAATTCAAAGATCTTTATCTTCAATCTAATAATATTGGTACATAGTATACGTACATAATACATTTTTTGGTCATTAAATCTAATAATATTGGTACATAGTATACGTACATAATACATTTTTTGGTCATTAAAAAGGTAAATGTCTAGACATAATTAGAAGAAAATAAGACAAAATTAGTTCACATTCTGTTTAAAAATTCTATAAAACTGGTAAATTTTAAGTGGTTCTATTTCTAAGGCCTTGCTTTTTCCATCTGGGGATTCAGGAATTGGGAGAGGTGATTCTCTACTTCCTTTATCATTACTGAAATTGTCTCCTTCAATTCCTAATTTAAATTAATTACAGCCAAAGGTCCTGGGAAGAAAAAGGAGTGTTGATAAACCGGGATGACAAAGTAGAAAAAACTTAGGGGGTTTTTTGGTTTTAGTTTTTTTAATGCTCACGAGGATATGTTCATTGAATTTTTGGAGAGAGAGAGAAAGGGAGGGAGGAAAAGAGAGAGGGGGAAAGAGGAAGAGAGAGACATCAGTGTGAGAGAGAAACAGTGATGATCATTTGTCTCCCCTACACACCTTGACTGGGGATCAAACTCACAACCTGGGCGTGTGCTCTGACCAGGAATTGAACGAGCCACGTTTTTGGTGTACAGGACGATGCGCCAACCAACAGAGCCACCTGGCCAGGGCAAAACTTAGGTTTGAGTTGAATTTTAAGTTCTTAAAAGTAATGTGTTTTGCTTGTGAGTCCACCAGTGTAATTGATCCTGACCATGTACAGTAATTGAGTAGAATTTAACTTGATATAATTAGCCTTGAAAAATGTATATATCATCTTGAAAATACATATAAATTATCCCTGGAAGAAATGTGTGTAAGAACTAAATTTTGCTTTTCTATGTTTAGTAAATATATACAATATAGGAAAGTGGCCTGATTTTGTAATCATTTGTTTTAATCCTGTAGCTTTTTGATGACAAACTTCAAAACTGCAAAGATGATGAACAGAGAAAGGTAACTTTCATAATCATGACTTTGACTTAAAAGTTTTTAAATCCAAGAGCCTTTTGGAAAAATAACAGAAGGACCTCAGTGTTTTTGCCTGCTGTTGACCTAGTGTGATATTATTGCCATATAGACTTCAAGGGGAGTTTTTCTGGTGAATTTTTGTTATGGTTTCATAATTAAACAAAAGCAATGTATGAAATTATAATATGACACCCTTTTTGTAAGTATCGCTTTCATAGGAGTAAGTTCTTTCCTCTTCAGGTGTCTCATGTTGAAGGTAGAAAGCTACTAAATTTATATGTGATCACCGTAAATAATAATAAACCAACCTGCAAGAATTTTCATAGTAAACAAGAAGCCACACATGAGGAAACAAAACAAGGCTTGCTTTAATTCTAGTTGTGCTACTCTCCTTCAGCTTTTGCATTTCTGACAGCTACTTTGTAGTTTGAATACTGTGTTCTTTTCTTTTAAAGTAATTTTATTGATTATGCTATTATAGTTGTCTCAGTATTTTTCTCCCCTTTTTCCCCCTCTGCCTGGTACCACCATTCTCTCCAGCATCTCCCCACTGCCCTTAGTTTATGTCCATGGGTCGGTCGTACATACAAGTTCTTTGGCTTCTCCATTTCCTACGCTGTTCTTAACCTTCCCTCTATTTTGTACCTACCAAGTATGCTTCTTATTCCCTGTACCTTTTCCCCCATTCTCCCCCTCCCCACTGATAACCCTCTATGTGATCTCCATTTCTGTGATTCTGTTCCTGTGTTTTTTTGAATTTACATTTTTCCTCTCCTTGACTAAATTTGCTAATGCAGCTTTATTTATTTTTTCCATTTCTGTTGACTATATAATCTTGCATTTGGCTCTTTTACACTGGGTAATAGTGGTAACTCATGTTTAGCTCACCTTCCATTCTGTTTTATAATCGAGTCCCATGTCATTTTTAAACAACTTAGCAAATTTAAGGTGATTCTAAAATAAGTATTCTAGTGAATCTATAGAAAAAACTTAATTTCAGGTAAGGAATTAAGAATGTTTTATGTTATTCTTACAAGTCATTAATTGAATCACAAAAACTTTATTTGAGGATGTAATTCATAAAATGTCTGAATTTTTAATTTAAATATTTGGTTTAAATTTTTTAAAAAGAAGTATAACCAAAAGTCCTCCCTTCCCTACCTCCCTGCATTGAGAGTAATGAATATATTTTGGTAAAATTCTTTAAATGACCAACCAGTGAAAAACAATACCTCTATGTGCTTCTGATTATTTCTGTTTAAACTTACTATTTTTCACAGAAAATTGAAACTCTCAAAGAGACAACAAATGTAAGTTACATTGTTTGATAAACTCTGGCTTTGCTTTAGAAAGTCCTTTAAAGTGTTATTTATATTTTAAGCTGCTCCTATTATTAATAAGAACAATTGAGATTTTAATTTCATGAATTTTTACAAGGATATTTGAAGAATTGTATTATTTTTGAAAGGGATTTAAATGAGTAGACTAAACCCGCTCATTGAAACCGACTTGGTGTGTCATTTTGTCTTTTTCTGGTCTTGTCTGTTTGAGATCCTTGGATAAAAGGTGGCGTCGTCTGTGCACAGCGTGTATCCTCTTTTTCAGACCCAAAATGTACTGTGATTCGAGTTTTCTGATGTCCTGGCTTTCTGACATTTAAACAGGCAAAATAGTATTCCAGGTTCATCAGTATTTTGATAGGATCCTTTACTCTCTATAATTCCGTAAAAGTCTCAAATGGGTGTTTTATAAATTTACAGTGGGATGACCTGGTTGTTGATCTAATAATTTGGAAGTTAATTCTGTTTGAAATGTTGAAAATCATTTATACTGACTCATATTCAGTATAAATTAACATTTTTTTGGCATTCTTTAACAATAGAATTGCTCATAGTAACTTCATTTGACATTATCAGCATATTGGAGAACTCCCTGGATATCCAGAGAGGGTATTTCTTGTGTAGAATAGACCTAACCCCTGTGTATCTGAACTCACTTTATATATTGAGCTTTAACATTGTATGACCATTTTATCTGGGGAAACAACCTAAAATTAGTGTTTTGTTTTTATAGAGCATGGTAGAATCAATTAAACACTGCATTGTGTTGCTGCAGATTGCTAAAGTAAGTAAATTTTACTTTTGATACTTTCAATTAATGGCATTTAGAAATTATAGTGGAATTTTTCTTTAATAGTCAAAAAACTTGGTTCTGACTTTCTACAGTAAATTGTATTGGGTTCCTGGTACCGTTGAGCAACTATTGTGTTTGGATGTTACCTATCAGTTTGTGCCTGTTTTTGATAAGGTGGTTTCTGATGGCGGCCAGGAAGGAACAGGGCCTTTGAATGACTCACCCTTTCCTTCCATTTTATCCATTATCCTGCTTGGAATGGGGGTATATTTTGCAGTCTTTAACAAAAATGTTTTTCTTAGCAAGAAAAGGAATTACATTTCAGTAGACTTCTTTTTCTCATTTACGATGAAGATTATAATTGAGATATATTTTTTAAAATTGTGTTATAGATTGTTTCTGGTACTAAACTGCATTAGTGAACTACCACTTTAATTACTGTTCCGTATTCATGAAATAAAATACACTTTGAATTACTATTCATAGTACTACTGTGTTACCCATAAAACTGTGTCTTCAGTGCCTAGAACAGTTGTCCACCATGTAGTGGGGCCTGGTAAATAATTGTGAATTTTGAATGAATTTTTCTAATACATATTTTTTAATGGTTTCATGGTTTAGTATTTTCACTATATGTGTGGTTTTTTGTTTAGCCACTTCTCTGTTGTACTGTGATGATCTGCCTTATAATTAGTCTTTGGGTAAATCTGATTGGTTAATCTGTGATTAAGATACAGAGTTTTAAAATAATAATGAGATGCAGCATTACATTATCTTTAAGGCGTGGACTCTGGAGCCAGACTGTGTGGGTTTGAATCCTTGCTTCACCGTTTCAGCAAGTTTATTCATCCTCTCTGTGCTTTGGACTTTTCCTGTATAAAACGTGGGGAATAATAGAACCTGCACTGTTACTGATGGTGTGAAACTTAAATGAATTAGTATTTGTAATGCTCTTAATACCAGCCATATAGCAAGTCCCAAATGAGTGTTTGTTAAATTAAAAAGGTATTTTAGAAGGGCATAAAATTTAAAATGATATCACATGTTGGTAAAAATGGGAGGATTTCCATCTAATACTGACCAAAATATAAATTGATATAGCCACTTTGGAGGACTGTTCTTCTAGTAGGATAATAAAAATTGGAATCAGCTACTTTGGGAGAAATATTGTCATCTGGGACCCCAAAGGGATATAAAAAAGATAGCTAATTTGATACTTTTATTGTTTTGGATCAATTTAATTTTAGCTGCTTACAGGTAGCATACTGAGAAGTTTAAGCTCCTACCAGTTTTGATTCTCTCAAAAAGCTTCCTCCTGCCTAAACAATTAGTTCATTGGTTCCCAAACTTTTTGCTGCCCATTGGAATCACCGTGGGCATCTTTAACAGTTCTGATACCTGGCTCCCACTCTCACACATTCTGTTGTAATTGGTATGGGGTCTCACCTGGGCATTGGGAGTTTCAAATTTCTGGGTGGTTCTACTGTGCAGCAACACCTGGGTGCCACTGTTTGGTGGGGTTTTCTGGTGGGCTGTGTTAGCTCAGAAGACTTAGTTCTGAGAAGACCATGTATACAGAGACAGCTAGTGTTCCACTCGTAGAGAACTGCAGAGGAAGTGAGGGGCAGGGGGGGAGAGCAGGGCCAAGATACTCTGGGAGGCTCCTACAGCTGGGGGCTCGGCCAGGTCTTCATCAAGATTAGGTGATATGACCACATGACACAACTCACACAAGCAAGTAAAATTAATTTTATTAATGTAGTTTATTTAACTCAGTATATCCAAAATACTACCATTTTTCACATGTTATCAATATAAAATTTCATTAATGAGATAGTTCATATTCTTTCTTTTCTTTGTTACGCCCTCTTCCCTCCCCTTTCTCCTTCCCTTCCTGCCCTCCCCTCCCCCTCCCCTTCCTTTCTTCACCAAGTCTTTAATATCCTCAATATATTTTACACTTTGAACTAGCCGTACTTTTAGTGGTCAGTAGCCACGTGTGACTAGTAGCTACCAAACCAGACAGCACAGGTCTAGGTTATCCTTTCAGACTGGAGTTGCTTGTCCATAGATACTCTCAGAGTAGACTGTGTATTTAAATTATCCTTGGATCCCAGGTTCTATCCCAAGAACATTTTTCTGTGTAGACTTTTTGTTTGTATGCATGTATTAATTTTTTGTCAGAGGTTTTAAAAACAGATTTATTGATACATAACTTAATATGGTATTAGTGAATACCAAAAATTCACTAATTTAAAGTGTACACTTTAATGGTTTTCAGTGTATTTACAAAGTTGTGAAACCATCACCATAATATAATTTTAGCACTTTTTTATCATCCCCAAAAGAAATCCTGTACCTGTTAAGCAGTCATTCCCTATACTTCTCACGACCCTTCCCCCTTTGCTTCTTCCAGTCCCTGGCAACCACAGATCTACTTTCTGTTTGTAGATTTGTCTATTCTGGGCATTTCACTTAATTAGGATAATAAAATATATAGTGTTTTGTGACTGGCTTATTTCACTTAGCATAATGTTTTCAAGGGTCATCCATGTATCAGGACTTAATTCTTTTTTCCGATCCATCAGTTGATGAATACTTGAGTGTAGCGTTCACTTTTGGGGCATTAGGAATACTGCTGCTGTGAACACTTGTCTGTAATGTTTTTGTACGGACATATGTTTTCATTTCTCCTAAGTAAGTATTTCAGAGTGGTGTTTCTGGGTCATATGGTAACTCTGTGTATAACTTCTTAAGAGACTGCTGAACGGTTTTCCAAAGCAGCCATACCATTTACTGTCCCACTCGCAGTGTATAAGGGTTCCATTTTCTCCACATTAAACCAGCATTTGATTGTCTTTTTGATTATAGCCATTGTGGTGGTATCTCATTGTGGTTTTATTTGCATTTCCCTAAGAAATAATAATGTTCAGCATCTCTTCATGTGCGTATTAGCATTCATACAACTTCTTTGGAGAAATGTCTATTCAAATTTTTTCCCCATTTTTACTTGAGTTATTTATGTTACTATATAGTTATAAAAATGATTTCACATATTCTGGATACAAGTCTTTTTATCAGATACATGATTTACAAATTTTTCTTTGTGTCTTTGAGTTGTCTTTTATTTCTTGGTAAAACTGTCCTTAGAACCATACAATTGTTAAATTTTGATGGAATCCAGCTTTTTAGTCTTCTATGGTTACTTAGAAATCATTGCCTAATCCAAGATCACTAGGTTTTATTCTTGTATTTTCTTCTAAGAGTTTTAGAATTTCAGCTCTTACATTTAGGTCTGTGATCCACTTGGAGTTCATCTTTGTGGTGTGAGGAAAGGGGTCCTTTGGATATTCAGTTGTCCCAGCTTCATTTGTTGCATCTTATCAAACTCGAGTTAGAAAATTTCTTTCAATATGTCTATATTTTGTTTCATATAGTAAGTGTATAGGAACATAAGTAAGAGAGTTTTTACTAAACTACATTGCCTCATTAGAAAGATGGAGATTAATTTCACCTATTTTTTTATAGGCACAGTTTTAAAAATACTGGACTCTGTAATTCTGATCAAGTCTTCCCAAATTATGTGGTGCTGATGTTTTCGTTTACTCTCAGACTTCTAGATCTCAGTCATTCTGGTTGTTTGGGGAAGAGAGGAGCCATTGTTTTAAGGATTGAGGCATTTATAACTAGATAAACATGTGGTATAGTTGAAGTGGGAGTAGCATCACACCATTCCTCTGTTTCATTAACATGACTCCTACTGAATTCAGTTGAATCTCTGGTTCAGTAATACTTGTGTTTTAGCTTTAGCCGACCCCAGTAAAAGGTAACTTGTGATCTGCTTACAAAACAAAAACAAAAAGAAAGGTGGAAGGAGGTGAGGAGGTTGAGTGTAAGCCTTTTAAAGTAATAGAACAAAACCCGTAAAGTTCATGATGGGAATGGATTCACAGTAAGGCATTTAATCGTTTATGGGTTTATATAGATTTGACTCAGCCTTAAAAGACAAACCACAATAGTAACAAAAATTACAGGCCCCAATTTAAAATGCCCTGTAAATAGTGTGCATTATTAATCATGAACAGTTGTGGGGGGAAATGGTCAGGGATGTGAGTTTATTTTAAGTCATATCAGAATTAGACGTGGTGGTCTTCTTTGCTAATATGGTATAATAATATGAGTGATCTGTTGCTGCCATATAACAAACCACCCCAAAACTGAGTTTCTTAAAATAGCAACAATAATTTGTTTTGCTCAGAAATCTGCCATTCGGGTAGGCCTCATGACTTGTTTCTGCTTTATGCTGGTGGTTTGACTGGGGGTGGGGCAGAGGCTCTGCTTTCAAGAAGACTCGCGTAGCTAGGAAGCTGACTGGAGCCTGGTCTTCTCCATGTTGTCCTCTTCACAGCCACTTGCGCATTCTCAGTGTGGTGGCTGGATCCTAAGAAAACAAGGCAGAAGGTTGTGGCATTTCCATGGCCTAATCTCGTAAGTGACCTGTAGTCACTTCTGCCGTCCTTTTAGTAGAGAGCGTTACAAAGGCCCGCCTGGGCTCAAGGGTAGGGAACATGAACTCTTACCTCATGTTGGGGCCATTTTTGGAAAAGTTAATTTACCGTTTGTATATAGTGTTACTAAGAACTCCTTTGGAAAAATCAATTTTTAATGTTTAGAAATAATAGGAGAAAGCTCTATTAATAAATAAGTAAAAGTATCATCTGAGCAAGAAACTTAATTTTCTATTTAATTCTCGGAAGTTTATTTTCAACTTATTCTGTTTAGATTTTCTAAAACTTTGGGTATTCTAAATATGTAGTTAATTTGCCCTGGCCAGTGTGACTCAGTTGGTTGGAGCGTCATCCTGTAACCAAAAGGTTGCGATTTGATTCCGGGTCAGGGCACATGCCTGGGTTGCAGGTTTGATCCCTAATCCAAGTGCATATGGGAGGCAGCTAATTGATGCGGGCTCGGCCCACAGGGTCCATGTGTTGTGGCTGTGACAAACAAATTCAGGAGGACTGCAGAAGTCCTGTGGAGAAAAAGGGACAGCATGGCTGCTAAGTGAGAGAGAGGGCCCTGACCCCTCCTGGAGGCTTTTGTTGCTTTTCTGGGCACATTACTCCGAGGATGGTCCTTATTTACTATGCACAGTATCACTTTAGGTGCTTACCTTTTACAGACAACAGAGGAAAGAATGTTGCTAATTACTTCAAAGGGAAGGATATTGCAGATCAAGGGCGAAAGTGGTTGAACTGGTTACACTACATACTTGTGAGGTTTAGCACAGATTTTAGGAAGTTATTTTAAAGATATGCAGTAAACATTTGCTGCCTCAATTCAGGGTGAGGGAGTTTTAGCAAAGAGCAAGCCTCTAAGCAGCCTAGGTACAATGCAGGCCTGATTCCCCACGGGAGCTCAGGTCCTGTGTGCTGACTCACTCCCCACCAGTTTTCTGAATCGGGCTGGGCTACATTTGCCTTGCCATGTGGATAGATTCCTTATAGCTAATCAATGCTTCTCACATCGATGTTTCTCTTTTCTCCCTTCCTCATTCTCTAAAAGCAATGAAAAATGTCCTCAGGTCAGGAAATAAATAAATAAATGGATAGATACATAGATAATTCAGTTGTACAAATAAAGAGGGACATCCCAACCTGAATTATGTAGATATCAAAATGTAGTAATTCTCAGAGATATACAAGAGATACATATTGTGCCAGAGGTTCCCAAGATCACCCCTAGTTTGGTGATTCACTTGGAGGACTCACAGGAAACAGCTTAAAGTCGTACTCATAGCTGTGATTTATTATAGAAAAATCAGCAAAGGTAAAAGGCACGTGGACAAAATCCAGAGGAAACCAGGCACAGCTTCCAAGAGACTGCTTCCATTGGAGTCATACTGGATGTGCTTAATTCCTGCAGCAAAAAATTGTGACAGTATATATGGAATGTTTACCAGGGAAGCTCATTCAAGACTCAACACCTAAGGTTTTTGTTATTGTTGTTGTTTCCCTAACACCAACGTTTTTATTGGACCCTTGTCATGTAAGCACTCCCTACGTAGCATTTACCAAGATACCAGACTTCCAGAAGGAAAGCAGGTGTTGAGAATAAACCATATGGTTTGCTTAAACTGTTTAGGCAACAGTGAGCCACACTTACCAGTTAGGGTGGTGGGAACCCTCCTGAAATCCAGTGTCCTAGACACCTGCCAAAGGGCAGCTATGCAGGCAGGCCTTTCTAAGGATAGCTGTTTCAGGCCTGGTATGTTAATTCTTTTCTGCACATGCGCTTAAAATGAAAACATCTCCAAATCTTCAAATTGCTCTTCCTTGAATAAGCTCAGTAGTTAAAGAAAGAAAAGTTATCATTAAATGAGATAAAAGTTGGCCATTATGTTTAAAACCAAGACCAAATACTGTTTTCTGTTAAAACTGGAAAACTTCCTGATAGTATAGAGTTAAAACTTTCATTAGTTTTGGTTAAAGTTAAATATGTTGTCTGAGTAGGACTACTAGGTAGTTACAGAAACAATAATGTGTTGGTGAATTTCCATCTTCTTTCTCAAGTACATTCCTGGACAGGCAAGACAGAATAGCATATTTAAGAGCATGAATTCTGGAACTACCTGTATTAGAATTCTGGCTCCCCGCGTTCTGTCTTAGTTTTCTCATCTGTCCAATGGGGATAAGATAGTACCTATCCCATAGAGTTGTTGATGGAATAAATGATGTAATATAGTAAAATATCTGCCCAGTAGCAACTGTTAGTTTACCATCATGCCATCAATATAGTGCCTATGTTTGCTGAAACAAAAATCAAACCATCTGCCCTGGCTGGTATGGCTCAGTGGATTGAGCGCTGGCCTGTGAACCAAAGGGTCGCTGGTTTGATTCCCAGTCAGGGCACATGCCTGGGTTGCGGGCCAGGTCCCCAGTGAGGGGGGCGTGAGAGGCAACCACACATTGATGTTTCTCTCCCTCTCTTCCCCCCTCTTTTACCCTCTCTTTAAAAATAACTAAGTAAGTGAAACTATTTTTAAAAATCAGACCATCTATTTAGAAAAGTATTAGTTAATTCTCAGACCAGCAATGAAAATATGGGAAATGGTGTCTGTCCTGAGTTGAGTATTTAAGGGTATACAATTATCATAACTTTTAAATGCAGTAAGAGCTTAGATAATTTACTATGAAATTGAAACCCAGAAATATTCAGTATATTTAATCTTAAATTAGTATATTAGTTGGTACCAATGTGACTACATAGTTTAATAGGATATTTCTACAACAAACTTAATTAAATGTCTGTGTGGAAAAATAATTGCCTTGCTGTGGGAGTTGATTGTTGTGTAGCCAGTAGTAGAATTTTGTTTGTCTAGGAATGTACAAGTAGAATCAAAATCTTGACGGAAGCAGAGAAATAATTTTCTAACATTGTTGCTTACCTGGTAAAATAAGCTTTCTTAGTAGGGAAGAAAGTACACAAGGAGTTGCTTAATTTTAGAATGAAGTTAATGTTTTTAACATTTCTCCTTAAGGACCAGTGTAATGCGGAGAAGCACGCAGATGGAATTATAGTAAGTTTAATCTAATCTTTTTGTTTCCCTTTACTTCTGCAGAGCGCTATAACCAGTCATGTCAGGAGAGGCCTGAATTTCTACTTCTTTTTCAACGCAGATTCTTCTTTTCACTTACTCACTGCTTTTTGTTGTTGACTCTTGCAATTTTCCTTGAGCTCCTAAATTTGGTCATCTCTCAGCAATCATTTGGAGGGAAATGTTGATCTTAAAATTTTTTCTAAGTGTTGGTCCAGAGTGAATCACTTTGCATGTTTAACTTGAAGGATTAATCATGGTATGAATACGCAGCTTTTATGACTAAATAAGGCATAACTCACAATGCTACATTTCTTGTCAACTTCTTTTTTCTCAGATGAAAACAGAAGGGGAGGGGTACATTGAAGCACATTTTAATCTATTTAAATATGTTCATAAGTTTCTATTATTTTCTCATCTTTTATTTTTAGATTTTTTTCATATTGTGTTAACTAGCATTGCTACTGTGGTATATACTGTGTTTTTGTTGGAAGGTGATTTTTTGATTTATAGACATTTTCTTATTCTTTCCTCCTCCTTGGGCTTGGCCTACTCTTCTCTTATACTTAACTTCCCCTCTAAAAAGAAATGTTACTGTTCCCAGCTGGAACTAAAAGTTAAGAGTTTGAAGGTTGTAGTTTGAGCTCCCCTCGCTTATGGTAACTGAGTGACTTCTGTTCAGACTGTATTTCTGAGGCAGCCTTATTTTTGTCCTGAGACTTTATAAATGGTGGCTTGTCTGAAATCCAGAAACTCATTTCATACATCTGTCAGAACCATCTCAGGATATTACTTGATGAAAGTATGAGCATATTTTTATATTTGGGTTGAGATGAAAAAAAAATTAAATATCCATGATGTTGAAAGTGGAGACGAGAGAAACATTTTTAAAATTTGAATTAAGCACATTAGAATTTTTATTTCTCGTTTCACAATGTGAGTTCACATTTTGAACCGTGATGATGTAATACAGTTATGTGATATAAATACAATGTAATACAATTTCTCCTCCTGGGATATCGGATAAGTTTGTAAACCTCATGGAAAAAGACTATAGATGTTGTCTAGCGTTTCATGGTCCCCAAAGACCCTAAGGAAGATCATGTTGGCAATTACTTTTATCTCTTTTCCCTCTGAGCAAAATTAGTTACTTTTTATTAATGTTAAAAAATAGAGTTTT
The DNA here is from genome assembly GCF_022682495.2 of Desmodus rotundus. NCBI lineage: Eukaryota > Metazoa > Chordata > Mammalia > Chiroptera > Phyllostomidae > Desmodus > Desmodus rotundus. The sequence continues at coordinate 34,588,710 of NC_071389.1, forward strand.
AGAAAGCATACCAAAAATGTTTGGTCATTTGCAACTAAAACCTAGAAAGTGTATACTCAGAAAATCTAAACTTGTGGAAAACAAGCATATTTGAATCATTTGATCTAGGATGATAGCATTTTATCTTAAGAGTTTGTACTTTGAAATAAGAACAGAGTTAGGGCCTTGGACCCAGACTGCTGGGGTCCAGTCCTGCCTGCCATTCGCTAGCTGTGACCTTCGGGCAAGTTACTTAACCTCAGGGTCTTAGTTTTCTCTATAAAGAAAGTGATTAGTTCCACCTGTAAAGGTTTTTGTAAGGTACATAGTGCTCCATAAATGTGAGCTATACATGCATATGTGTGTGTGTGTGTGTGTGTGTATATATATATATATATATATAATTCATTATGTGTTGTATTGTATGGATTTTGTTCCTGTCACAATAGATTAGGGCTGAGGAGTATCATTTTTCACACTCTGCTAATTCATTTCAAGGCAAGTTGTAGAATGTAATTTGACATATTTTAGCCTGAAGTGGATTGACCAATTACTGTAGAATAGTTACATTTTCTGTTAACAGTAATAGCAAAAGATAGAGTACTTTTAATACACATGCAAAAAAGTATAATAAAGTATTTTCTTTGGTTGGTAGAACATTTCATCTAGAAGACAAAAGAGTCCATTCAAAAGACAGCATTCTGGTCCCTTTTTCCAAAGTTATTTTATCTCTTAGTTTCTTCAGTAATTTTTCTTATATAATGGGTGGAGATGAAGGGGGGATATATTCTTGTTCCTGTGGATCAAAGTATTAGAGCTGGAATTTTGCCTTTGTAAAGCCTTTGAGAGTCCTTTGGAGAAAACCACTATGTAAATAAAAGGAGTTTATTTTAAGAACAGCTCCAGGACTTGCTGAGATACTTAGTTGTTATGGGTAATAATCTAAAAGCCCTTAGAGACCATGTATTCCAGACATTTCCTCGTTGCACAGACTGGGAAGGTGGGGCCCACAGCAGGTGAGAGGCTTGCCAAGTCCTTGGCAGAGCAAGGATTCTAAGGAATTAAAACCCCAAGCCTCTGCTTCTGTGTTTTTCCCAGTCCTTTAAAACTTTTCCCACTTCACCTCGCCAGGTTTTTGATTACTAATGTTTTCAGGGTTCCCTCTCTAAGAACCATTTATTTTCCAGTCAGAATATTTGTGGCAGGTGGACTGTTGTATTGACAAGAATCAGAAATCTTGTGTTCAAATCACTTGATTTAAAAGCTCTGATTGAATGATGTTAAAATATTTACTCAGAGAGAAAGGTTAAACAATGTTTTTTTTTAAATTTAGATTTTAAATGGGAGTACTTTAAAAACTTTGCCATTATCAGTTTCCATTGGTAGGTGCTTTTAAATTCTTGTGCATACTTTTGGGCTCATTCATCAGCAAAGCATTTCTTTTCTGATTTCAGTATTTTCTGTTATAAGTTTTACCTAATACATATTTGAAGTTTAGTTTCTCAGATCAAGAAAAGCTAAAGAAATTTTTATTTCTTGGGTTTTGTCTACTATAGCCTTTTGGAAGTGGTAGATCTAAACTTTACCCTGGCAGAGGCCTTGTTTAAAACCCTCCCTTTCTTCATATAAAAATACATTAGTAAGCTATGGAATCTTGTTTTTGAAATGCCCTCATGCTGGCAGAATAATTTCTTGGCTTGGAATCCGAGAAACCTGAACTTCTTTTCCCCCAAAATTATAACTGTATGTTTATGTTTTTCAAATCAAAAAAAAAAAAGCCTTTCCCCCCACACCCTCCTAAATAGAAGCTACATCTCTTTGCCGGTAGTGATTATAAGCTAGATGCACGTGCAGTGGACAGTGATGGAAGGTGCCGATAGCATGGGCTGGAAAGATAAGATCCTAGCGGTGCAAGTACATTAGCTGGTCGTTGTCAGGTCATGTTTATTAACACCCAGCAAGAGAGCGTTTCTCTGTCTTGGATAGAGAAACAGTATTTGAGATGAATTAAAAATTTGAGAAGCACTGAATTTAATTGAAAGGTTATTGTTTTGGCTTCCTGAAATCTTCCCACACCGTTTTATAGCTCTTTCCAAGTTTTTCCATTTAGCTTTACCTTCCTTTAGGGCAGAATCATTCGTTTTCTCTCCTTACTATGTTTTTTTGTTTGTTTGTTTTTAATAATTAGAAGAAACTCTTAGACTTCTATATAGACAAGCTGTTTCATTTCCCCTTTTTATTTTGATCAACATATCTGTGTAGCTACCCTCAGGACTTTGATGTCAGAAATGTGGGCAATTTCATACATTTGGGAGGGTCAGCACTAGAAGGACATTTTATTAAAAATTAATGTGTTTCTTTATCTTAGAGCACTATTAATCCTGTAGATGCAATATACCAACCTAGTCCCTTGGAACCTGTGATCAACACAATGCCTTCCCAGACTGTCTTACCTCCAGGTATGGTATTTGGAAAAATGTTTCACAGATTCTCTGCTAAGAAAAAAAATGTAACTTGTATGACTGTCACAATAATCTTGGAGGGCTTTTTCTTTTTCTTTAGTAAGTAAAATTAAAAGTGTACAGCTCAAAATGAACTGGAAAAAAAGATGATAGTATTTTTTATATTGGGGCTTTTAAAGTATAATGAGAGGGCTTTTGATTTTCAAAGTGAGATGGAAAACAATCATAGTTACTAAGACCTGGATCAGTGGATGGGACAGAATCCTATGACTGAGGGGTTTTGGCTACCAAGGAAGATAGTGTACCTCAATCTGCTTACGTAATCCAGGAAAGTTCTATCTTGGAATATTCTTTATAGCTCTGAACAATACAAATGGTTTTTTCATGGTGGACTTTAAGATAGTAAGAAAGGGAAGAATGAAATATGTGATGTCTACCAGTTAAATAGACTTGTGTATTTTAAGTATAGAATAATAAATAGTATTTTTTTTTAATGGGCAGAAGAGGGCTTAACTCCAACACCCAACCACACTGATTCCTTTTACTTTTTGTTGCATCCCACATATGTATGATCTCGATGATGTAGTTCAGTCAGAAATTGTACTGGAAAAAAGAAAAGACTTAAAAAATATTTGTGAGTATGAAAGCCTTTTGTGAATTTTAATATATCTTTAAGACAGTGAGCTAACATCATCTCTCATGGACTGAAGAGGTGATACTCTGCCCCATTTCAGATTTTACGTGGTTTGATGCTTGGAAACACTTTATCATCAGAAGTCTTTGGTGGTTTTACACAACAGTTGTACTGAAGAATTGGCTTACCATGACTGGTCTCATGGGGTCTGCCTGTCTTGAGTTTAAGGGAGAATGGGATGTCAGAAAGGAATAGCATGGAATTGACTTAATGAAATATAGTTAGAAATTACTTTAGGCTTTTGAATTCCATACAAATGCAATTAACAGAGTTATGTTGGGGCTCTTTCACTTAACTTCTTTCACATGTTCAAATCTCCTAGAACCTGCTCAGTTGTGTAAGTCAGAGCAGCGCCCATCTTCCCTACCTGTTGGACCTGTACTAGCTACCTTGGGACATCAGACTCCAACACCAAATAGTACAGGTACAGACTTGTATAACTCCTCTACGTCTCATAACTCCCCACTTACATTTAAGATTTGTGTTTGACTTCTGTTGGGGAATAGGTTGAAGAAATGTGTTGCATCTTTCTGTTTACCATTAGAGTTCCATATATGAAGTGGTTAGCTTTGTAATTGAACCAGAAGCTTTAGGAGTAATTAGAATATTATTGCAGGATTTTATTCTTTTGTTTACCATATGGTTTATTTTGAAGATTGACTCAAGTTAGGCTTGTATACATTCTTAGGAATCAGAAAATAGGGAAGTCGAGAGAACAAAAGCTGAAAGTCCTCTTTACTCTTCCCTTTGTGTACATGCGTGTACATACATACTTACGTTGTGTATCTTTACTGTTGTTTTTGTTTTAACCTAAAGAAATCTGGTGTTTCTTGACTTTCTCTCTTCATTTACCAGAGAACATTTAGAGAGCTTTCTGTGTTCCCACAGTTAGGTCTGAAACATTCTTTTTACAGCTGCCAGAGCAGGTATTACCGGTTTTTCCACTGATGGACATTTAGGTTGTTCCCAGTAGTTTTCCTATTATTGGCAAAACTTAAGTGAAATATCCTTGTCCAGCAAATGCTAGCATGAGTGGACAAAAAAGGACTATACACAAAACCTGACGGGCTCAGGGGAGGCCTGCGTGGTGGCCCTGTATACTCAGAGACCAAGAGTAATGTCATAGGATGGTCTGAACATAAAAATCCCTAACTAACAACCAGTCATGGCGGGTAGTCACATCCTAGTCCTGTAGCTTCCTTGATAAAGGCCAGTCTTTACATTAAGTAAGCCTGTCATTGTCTTTTAGCATCAAGATTAACAAACATAGCTTCCAAATATCAGAGTAATCGCTTTTTCTAGACCCCGGAGACCACAGAACCCCTCAGTGCTCTTGTTCCCCCAAACCATCACTGTGTGCTGTAATGTTAATTATTAACTATCTTCTGCCCACCGGTGTAAAAGAAGTATGGTCTCTGTTTTACTCTATCCAATCTCAGAGATTTCCCCGCTTTGCTTTTTCCCGCTCCCTTAGTCTATTTCTCATATTGGTAGATTTCATGTAACCTTCCTTTGTCTTCTCCTTTGATTCTGTTGTATAAAATAAGCTGCAAAACTGCTGTTCTCCGGAGCATTTTCTCAGTCCATTGAGGTTTTGCTTCCTGGCAGTTATATTCAGTTTGGCTCAAATAAACTCATAAAAATTTTGTATAGGTTTGGACTTTTTTACGTTTACACATGTATGTTTGTGGGGTTTTTTAAGGATAGATTTATCAGTCTTTCATATTTTTACCAATTTTATAGACAAAAAAGGGATACTTCATTTTAGTTTGCATTTTCTTAATTCATTTAGACTTATGGTCTTTATTTTTTCTCTAATTTACAGGGACGCTCCCAATCTTAGTAGTAGCTTTATTTCTTGTTTTACAATGAAATACAGTCCTTGACCAGTACGGCTCAGTTGGCTGGGCATTGTCCTGCACACCAAAAAGTCAGCGGTTCGATTCCTAGTCAGGCACATGCCCGGGCTGAGAGTTCCGTCCCCGGTCAGGTACCTGCAGAAGGCAACCAGTTGATGTTTCTCTCTCTCACTTTTTCCCTCACTTCCCCTCTCTCTAAAAGTAAATTAAATAAACTGTTTTAAAAAATGAAATGAAATAGATGTACGTTGAGTTACCTGTCAGTCAAACTCAAGGAAACACTTAGTGCTCTAGTCCCTGTGGCACCTGGAGGCCAGAACCAAAGCCACTCCCGAGGAGGTTGGAGGTGAGCTCCTGCAGTTGCTCCACAGATTTCTTTCCTGGGCAGAACTTTCACTGTGGAATAATGAAAAATTACCTTGTGATTTTAGCCTTTTTCGAAATTTGAATTAGTAAAGCGCTGATGCATTACTTTGGTCTTTAATATTTAACAGCAGATGTCTCTGAACTTGGAAAGCAAGAAAGCAACAATGGATTCCTTATTTTAAGCTCTTGAAAATGCTGCTAAGCAATTTGAATGAGGTTGAAATGTTTCACCTGACTTTTTCTGTATTTCATTACCTGTGTCAACCTCTTGTTCATTTAAAAACTAGAACTTGTGTTTTATTTTGTTGATTATGTCAATTTTGAAACTAGAGCCAAAATTTGTTGAAAAAGAGAGTATTCTTCCTTATGTACATTTACTTTAGGATAATTAGTTACAAATAATAATTTAAGATAAATTATTGCAGAAGATATTTCAAAAATATAACATATTGGAATAGGTGGATATAAAGAAATATTAAATATTAAATTAGTATTGGGTCGGCCAAAAAGTCTGTTTAGTTTTTTCCATAAAGTAAAAGACACGTTTTTCATTTTCACCAATAGCTGTTGATTTGGATACTTTGATTATGTCCCATCTGTACTGCTATTGGCTTCTAGTGGGTAGAGGCCAGAGGTGCTGCTAAACATCTTCTAATGCATAGGGCAGCCCCACAGCAAAGAATTATTTGGCCAAAATGTCAATAGTACCAAGAAACTTCGCAAACCATTTTTGACATGTTCAGTCAGTTATAGCACCCTCTCCTTACACTACACAAAACTTTTTTTGCGTTTCAGTTGTGATTTTACCTTTCCTAAAATAATAAAGCATAATATGCTGGAAATGTTGAGTACTTTTTCCATCTTCAATATTAAAATGGCTGCGCAAAAATTCACCAATTTTGATTTTTTAAATGTACACTGATAGGACAGCTGTCACAATACAATCTAACAAAATTGTTTCGAATGAAGTTAAAGACACCTAAGCACTACTAGAGCCATCATATGGAAAACACTAAATGAACTTTTTGGCCAACCCAATACCTAATTTATGTCTTTTTGATTTTCAGCCTAATTTCTCCCTCTTTCCCACTTTTCTTTCCTTTGCCTCTCTCACTAATACAAAAAAGAAATCATGGAACAATTGAGAAATGAAATAATACCCTTTCCTTTCATAAGGAAAACTCAGTTCTTTTGCTTGCAGTTCCCATGCAAACTCATTTTCTTCTTGGGCACATTTTCAGTTGTGTGATCACTGGGAGTATTTTCACTTTAATCATTTGTAATTCCTGGTCTTCCCCCTCTCCCATTTCAATATGATACAGTTTCTCATTTTGTTGAACTATCTTTGGAATTTCCACAATAAAGCATTACTACCTTTTTAGGCAGCAGACTTTTTGTTGTGTTTTAAACGTCTTTGTAAACATGGCAACTGCATGGCAGGTGGCTGTGCTCGTTAACCATTGAACCATGGACACGGGAATAGACTGAGAATCCATGTGTGGCTCTGGGTTCATGAATGTTTAGTGCTGCTATTCTCGGTTGTTTCTAGAAGTGTGGCCTTGGCTTTTATATTGCCATTGTGACCTAAGTTTAATCTCCAGCAGGGTCTGTAGCAGTGTGGCATAAATTGCCTGAGAGCCTTTAGGTGCTCAGTAAACATTTGTTAAATTGATCTCAGTACTCCATTGTTGTGACTGTGGCTTTTATTGTTATTACTTTATCAATAGGCAGTGAACCAGGTGATCCTCACAAAGATTAGATGGTAGTCTTCTTTGTTTAGATCTCTGTTAATTTCCATATCCTTAGTTAGACTGTTGAGGAATAAATAGAAAGATGTTCTTCTTAGTAGCCATGTTTTTCTCTGTCCCTGAGCCCAGGCACCTGATGTAGACGTAGGTGGAAAAGAGATGAGGAGTTGGGATGGTGAGCGCTCAGGGCTTTGTGCAGAGCTTTTGTGTTTTCATGTGACTTCCAGAGCATTCACGAAAAAGAACGATGTCCCGGTGTTTTAACAGTCATGTGCTCTCTGATATTCTTCCCATTTTGCATTCCCTTTGGCTCAGTGCTGCATATTCAAGGAGTCTGGATCTACTGTATTAAAATAAGGGTGCTTGCTTCCCTCTGGTGCTGAGTGCCTACTGTGGGACTCCCAACACCAGAGCTCACATGCTGTAACTATAATCAAAAGAGCTCCCTTCCTGAGATATTACAGATAATCATAGAATGGGGACGTAGCATTTTTTTCATTTATTTAAAAGACTTTGCCCCACTGTATAATGTAACTTGCCTTTTTCTTTGTCTAGTTTAAATGCTAATTTTCTTTATAAATAGCATAAGGACTGCTACCAAGTTAGCTAAACTCTTTCTTGGTTTTAGAAAGGTCTGCTTTGACCCTGTCTTTCTAATTTCCTCTCCTTTATTATCAACTTTGTCCCCTAATTAAAAACTTTTTAACTTCTAGGCAGCGGGCACTCACCACCTAGCAGCAGTCTCACCTCTCCAAGCCACGCCAGCCTGTCTCCAAACACAGTCCCGGAGTTCTCCTACTCTAGCAGTGAAGACGAATTCTATGATGCTGATGAGTTTCACCAGAGTGGCTCATCCCCGAAGCGCTTAATAGAGTAAGTAGGTGAACTAAGTATGTTATCTAAAAGACTTTCCTAATTTTTAAGAATGTAGTTTCATTTTGAGACTGGTGTTAATAACAGACTCCCTTATAAGTTATTATATTAAAAAGATAGTTTGTTTTTAATTGACTTACTGAGCAAAGTCAGTTCTGTGAGAATGTTGGTTTCACTCCTGACTTAATTGAAATGGACTAAATGAGCACTGCTATAGTAATCTGCCAGTACTGTGGAACTCTGGACATTATTTCTGTCGTACCAACATGAGGAGAGGGTCAAACGAGAGTCAGTAAGCTAGAGAGTATTATACAAATGAGGTTACCATTGCTTGTTGTTGTATTAGCGTGGAGAACTGTAATAGGTGGAGGGATGGTATAGAGATGAAAAAAGACCCAGTCTCTACCCTCAGTGAACTCTGCAGTCTTTTGGGGAAAGAAACAGACATTTGTAATCTAACGGTATAGGTGCTATGGTAAGAATAAGCACAGAAAGCTGTGGGAGCACTTTCAAGTCCTGAGAGGTCAGGGAAAGATTCACAGAGGAGGGGAAAGGATGTGTTCCTGAAGTTTGATGTAGATGAGTAGAGAGAAGGGGCATGGGGGTTAGAGGAGGGGGAAATGGAAATGTTCTCATGGAGATGGAACCCTATTCAGAGAGGTCTGGGGGCCCTGGTCAGGCAGCTCAGTTGGTTAGAACATTGTCCTGGTACGCCAAGGTTGCTGGTTTGATCCCTGGTCAGGGCACATAAAAGAATCAACCAGTGAATGCATAACTGAGTGGAACAACAGATTGATGTTTCTCTCTCTCCCCCCCCACACACTCTCTCTCTCCCCTTTTCCCTCTCTATAAAGCAATAAACATTATTTAAAAATAAAGAAAGGTCTGGAGTCAGGGGAGGCTTAGTTGGCTGTGGCTGTAGCGTAAGTTATGGTGAGTGATTTAAAAAAAGAAGAAAAAAGATAAGAGGTTGACGAGGGCCAGGTCATGAAAGAGTCCTTTAGCCTTTTACCAGTGATAGAAGTTGTTTGTTGGTCAGATCTACATTTAAAAAAAAAATTTGCTGAAATAGTATAGAATTGAGTGCAGTGGGGCTACGTAACAGTTAGGAAGACCAGCCAAAACTGGGCAGTCAGTTGAGAAATGTTGATAGCCTGAGCCAAGGTAAGAGCCTGGGAATGGAGGGAAATGTGTGGATTCCAGAGATAGTAAACAGGAAGATTTCAGCAGATACTGATGATAGGTTTTCCGTTATTAGAAAATATTTGACCTATTTTATCCCATCAAGTCAAAGCTAGGTATGTACGATTGTACAGAAAAGGCTTTTACACGTAGAATCATCTACATGAACGCCGATAAGCAGAATACTTCTTAGCCCATCTGATACATATAGATTGCTGTGGTCAAGCCTTTGGACTCTGGAATCTCAGAAAGAATAGGTTCTATATTTGTTTTGCCTCAAAGGTGTATAATCTTGATCAAGTTATTCAATCAATGTAATCCTCAGTTTCCTCATTTGTAAAATGAAGATAATAATAGTTTCAACTTCAAGGGGTCATTGTGAACATTTAAATGAGAGAAAGGTCTGTCAAGTGCTTAATAGAGTGGCATGTAACAAGCACTCAGTAAATGATCGCTGTTACTGAAAGCAAATTAACATTTATTTGCTTTCATGTTACTGTGTTTGTTGTAGATATAGTTGGCTTAGTTTTTGTTGGGTGTTTTTTCTAACTCTGCTGCTTTCTCAGGAATCGGTACTATTGTTATACCTTGGGGTTTGCTTTGTAAGACATTACACATTTGGAAATGATTGTAGGTGAATTTGTAAGCTTAGAACCATCAGCCCTTACACCTTCAACCTGAACTTTGGTTTCTTTTAAAAAGAAATATTATGTAGTACTCTAGTGCTCTTAAGTGTGCACATGAACTAAGAAATAACAATATTCACATATAATTTCATAGTAACTGCTCGAAATCTCAAAATTTTTAAGGAAAATCACTATATTGGTTCTGGAAGTTTTCTGAATTAGTGGATCAAATTTCACTTTTTGAATGTGGGAAAAAGTGAAACATACGTGATCTAGATGAACACGTACTTTTAAAACTTGACTCTTCAGTTAAGGAAAATAAGTTTGAACCTGCAACTGAAGACGTCCAGTTTAGCAGAAAGGGTTTGGTGTATGTATCATGTCAGTTTCTTAATGTGTGTGGGGGGCGGGGGGAATAAACTAAGGAGAAATTGTTAGTAGCAGTTTCCAGTGAAAACTTTTCACTTTAACTTTTAAACATGTTTTTTTTTTTATGATAGTGGGGTTAAAAAAAGAAAATAAGGATTTGGATAAAAATTCAAAAATAAAGGTTATTGAATTTATTTTGAAGTGTTCATTGTTTTATTTACACAGAATTAAGGGCAGTTTCTTACACCGAACGTTAGCTGTTATTCTAAACAATGTATAATCAAATATCAAAATGGGCTTCTCTGCCCTCTAGAACAGTGGTTTTCAACAAGTGTGCTGCAAGAATTATTAAGACATGCAATACCTGACTATTTAGTCAGGGGGACTGACCTCTTTTCTCTTAGGTTGTCAAATAAAAAATGACAACAGCCAACACAACAATAGCTGTCTGGTGTGAATGAATCAAAATTATACCTATTTTTTGTCAGATGAGCAAAAAATACAATTTTTGGTGTGCCTCAAAATTTTACTAATTAATTTATGTGTGCCATGAGATGAAAAAGGTTGAAAATCACTCCTAGAAGCATATGTGTAACTATATTTAGTAAAAGCTCCCTTGTAATCATCACTGATAGCTAATCTTTGGCCCCAGTTCCAGAGCCCCAGTTTTCCTGAAACTTTTATGAAATAAAAATTTAAAATTGCTTACCTCTGGTCCCGGTAACAGGCATGTGTGTAGAGTGGTCACCTGCAGACCCATCGACTGTCCCCCCTTCTCCTTCCTACAAGCGCCCTTCTCTGTGCTCTGCCGTGCCCACCCCTTAACAAACACACCCTCATGAATGCGCTGTGCTGTTTGAAGGGGTCCAGAGTGAAGTGCTTGCCTAACTGTCCCACTCTGGGGTTCTCATCTCCCTCAATTTCACTCCTTAGACACCCTCTCCAGATTCCCAAACTGATGGGGACTTCAGATGTCTAGTGTACTGTTTATTAACTTTTTTGGTTGGGATTTTTTTTTTAAGATTTTATTTATTTTTAGACAGAGGGGAAGGGAGGGAGGAAGAGAGAGAGAGAGAGACATCAATGTGTGGTTGCATCTCACATGCCTCCCACTGGGGACCTGGCCTGCAACCCAGGCATGTGCCTTGACTGGAAATCGAACTGGTGACCCTTTGGTTCACAGGCTGGTGCTCAGTCCGCTGAGCCACCACTAGCCAGGGCTTTGGGGTTTTCTAATGGGGATTATAAAGCCCTTCAAATTGGGTATGCTGGCTCCAGGTCTGTATTATCTTCTAACTGGAACCTGTTCACATAGTATTTTCTATATGCAGAGGACTGACTTAATGCAGGTTTTCAGCTGTACAGATGGTGGGCACCCCTAACATCCTCCCCACCTCCATGTTGCTCAGGATCAACTGTATTTATATTCTTTACCTGTCCTGAGCTGTGAAACCTGCTGATCATCAGCTCCTACCACTAATTTTCTAACTCCCAGGTTATGTGTCTACTGTGTGTTTTCTTTCTCTCTCTCTTTCTCTCTCTCTCTCTCTCTGTCTCTCTCTCTCTCCACCCCCCTCTCCCCCCTTGAAAGCTAAAGTCCTTTCACTGCTCAGTTTCTCAAGACCTGTGGTGATGGTAGCTACGTTATTTGATCAGTATGGCTTTATACATTTGTAAACTAGATGACGGTGTGTTGAAAAGAACTTGTGTTTTGAAGCCAGACATGCACTTGAAATTGGTCTACTACTAACCAGCTGCATGACTTTGGGCTGGTCATTGAACCTCTGGGCATCTGTATATGATGAGAATATTCATGTCTTGGCCTTGACCGGGTGGCTCAGTTGGTTGGAGTGTCAGTGTGGAAGGAAGGAAGCCAGCCAATCAGTGTTTCTCTCTCCCATCAATCAATCAATCAATCTCTCTCTCTCTCTCTCTCTCCCCCCCCCTCCCCCTCTCCTTCCCTCTCCCTCTCTCTCCCCCCCTCCCTCTCTCTTTCTCTCTTTTTCTCTCTCTCTGACTGGCCCCCCTTTGTCTCTCTAAAATCAATGTGTATCCTTGGATGAGGATTTTTAAAAAAGAAGAATCATATTTATCTTGTAGGGTTGTTGTAGATTCTCTTGTAATTTTAATTAAGTTCAGAGCTTTAAATTTTTTGGTTTAGTTTATGATCGTACGATTTAATTCTGTATAATATAGCCCATTGAAAATAAATTTTTTGTCTTGAACAAGGTAACTTCTGAAATGTGGGAAATGAGAGCTTATCCCATTTTTTCCCTTTTCCACTTTGACCTTCACTTGGCCCAGACAACGTTTTTGACCCGAGTACGGAGGAAGAACACAGCGCAAATAGCCTGACCTTTGCAAATATTCTAAAACAAGATTTTTGCTTTAAAGGATTTGGGGTTTTTAGATGAACTGATTTAAAAGATTGACTCTTTTAATAATGTATCAAAGGGCCACAAAAAACATCTAGAAAATGTTTATGTAGCTCTTTTACTTAATGATAATTTGATTTCTCTTGCCTGTATCTTTACTCATATTTTCCAAGGGCTCTCTAAACTGGTGAGGTAGACATCAGGTAGAGATTCCTTGTGGTGAATGCTACTAATAATACCTAAGAATTTTTTTTAAGTATATTAAAAGAAGGTAGGTAGCCAGGACAGACTAAACTTAAACTAGGATACATATGATCTAATATTCTTACATTAGAGTATTCTCGTAATAGGCAAAGCACAGAGGACTTTCAGGGTAGAGAAGATCTACAGTACTGGAGTGGTGGAAATTTGTCACTGTACATCGTTGAAGTCAATGGGATGTACGACAGCAAGAGTGAGCCCCGGTGCAAACTGTGGGCGTTGAGTGGCGATGGTGTGTCATTTGGTTCATCAGTTGTTACTCTGCTGTGTGAGGCCGGTAGTGGGGGAGGCAGAGCGTAGAGGAATGCTGTACCTCCTACTCAGTTTTGCTGTGACCCTAAAACTACTCTAAAAAAAATAAAGTTTATTATTAAATAAAAAATAGAAAGGTAAGAAATCAGGGCAAACTATGTTTAAATTACAGTGCATATGTTTCACACCCATAATTTTGTAATAAAATTCTGATTATATGTGTGTTTCATTTTATAAATTACATCTGCAGTGTGAGAAATTTGGTTTCTGTTTTTGTACTTAATAAGTAAACTCTGCCTTTGATGATTCTTTTATTAATATACAAGTACTAATCCTGGGTAAGTTCTGTTCACAAGTATAATAGTATAATAAAGGAAGCTTCTTTTAGACCCTGTTAACCGATTCATAATACCAGTTACCATAAATTTATATGTAAAAAATAATACACTGTTTTATTTTGTGATCTCAAATGCATCTTTTGATGACTGGGAAGAGTGTTAATACCAATGTGGACTTTTATCAAAGGATCTCAAAAATATAGACAAGACATCTTTTTGAGACTTAAGTCACAGACTTGCCATTTTTGAGGTTTTTGAAATTGTTGCCAAGGATTATGACATATCTACGTTTGCACATAGTAGTAACAAAATCAGAAAATAACTCTAGTTTTAAACTTAGATGAAGAAGCAAAACTAATTTTTGATGACCTTCCACTTGGCGTGGTTGAGCATGCGCTGTGTAAAAAGCGAAGGACGAGAGGCCTGGCCGTCAGACCTCGCGGTCTCGGGATGGGGTGACAGGAAGGGAGTTGGAAAGCGTCTGTGTGTACAGCCAGCCAACTCTAAGAGTCTAGCTTGCCAGCCGATTGTACTAGGTTTTCAGTGGCTTTGTAGGTTAACATCATACTGTGGTTCTAAATTGCTTTCTTCAAAGACTTAAGAAGGTGATTAATATTTTTTTAGTTCCTCTGGATCTGCCTCAGTCTTGACCCACAGCAGCTCGGGAAATAGTCTAAAGCGTCCAGATACCACAGAATCGCTTAATTCTTCCATGTCCAATGGAACCAGTGATGCTGGTAAGTGACCTTTGAGAATTTAACTTTCTTTCCTTAAAACATTTGTTTGGGGTGCGGAGGGCAGTGTGCCCGGGCTGGGTGGCTCCGTGAGTTAGAACGTGTCCCAGGTTTGATCTCTGGTCAGGCACATGCAGGAAGCAGCCAGTGAATGCGTGCATACGTGGAACGACAAATCAGTCTCTCTCTTTCCTCTCCCTTTTCTCTCCTCCTCTCCTTCTCCCCGTTCCTCCCTCTTTCCCTCTCTCTCTCTCAAATCAGGAAATTAAAAAAAATTTAATTAAAAAAACGAAAAGGAAAAAATTGGAACACTGGCAGCCACACAGACTGGCCCGTTTGAACACCAGTCTAAGAGGATCTGTTTTGTTTCAGACCTTTTCGATTCCTATGATGATAGAGATGACGAAGGGGAGGCGGGGTCGGTGGAAGAGCACAAGAGCGTTATCATGCACCTCTTGTCACAGGTCAGGCTGGGAATGGATCTTACTAAGGTAAGAACCAGAGTTGGCGTTTGCCCTGAGTCTTAATGTGTGTGTATGGATTCTTGGTGACTGTGTGGTGAGTGTGCCTGCGAATATAGTACAATAACATAACTTTTGTTTATACTTTTGTTGTGATTTAACATGTATGTAGATGAGTAACCTGAACATTTTTATAAGTGAATGAAATCAGTGAAGCTAGAATAATTTCACAGATAGTATGGGTGGTTTAAGATTGCGGTTTTACTGGGGGAAGACAAGGAATAGTATGGGGTTTGGTTCGAGGTTTGGACGAAAACCACAGCAGTGTAGCAGCATGCACAGAACCACACTGACCAGAGCTCTGACTTCGGGAGTGGAGGGCCTGTGTTAGCGTCCTGCCTCTGCGATTACCAGACCGGGTGACCTTGAGCAAGTCCCTTCCTCTGCGGTCTTCAGGTTTTTCATGTGCAAAGTGGACACACAGTGACTGACTTCACAGAGTTGTAAGGGTTAGAACAGGTGATGAATGGGAGATTGCATGACACACATTCAGCCATCCAAGAGTTGTGGTCTGGACTTGAATTTGAATTTAATCTTAGTGCTCCAAAGAAAGTGCCCAATTGACTTAGGAAACTGGGCTGTGGGTACCTTTGTATGTGTATCTCTGCCACTGTGCCAGAAGCCTCATCCTTTCACTTAATTCTCACCGCAAAATAGGTCCTATTGTTAAGTCATTTTCTAGATGAGGAAACTAAAACACAGGGAGCCTAAGTAACTTGGCTAAATCCTATTAAGTGGCAAAACTGAGATTCTGACCTGGTCTGTAATTTCAAAACCTACAGTTTTTTCACTGCTGCCCCTTGTCTTAAAGACTTAAGCTGCAAGAGCTTTTGTGTTGGTTAAGTTATTCTGCTCAGTTTCAGAAAGTTAGTAAAATTTAATATTCTTACTTTTGTTATGAGCAAGTCAAACTATAGCCTTTGTCAGTAGTGAGCTTCATTTTGGTATTGGATTTAAAGGGTTATTGAGAAAACTAAACCATAGTACTTTCTTGTAAGTGTCTATAATAAAACCTTTTACCCCAAATCCAGATGAGAACACAAACACAAGGGAGAGCATTAACTTGTGGAACCCACGTACTTGCTAGGAATGTTCTAGATAAGAAAATACTTGCAGGAGTTTGCCCCAATAGTGTTTCAGTGATCATTGGATTGCAGAATTGCTAGAGTAGAATTGTCACTTCAATTTGAAAGTTATAGCTTCATTTTAGATGTCGACATCTGTAATATGTTGCTTTTCGACATCTTCTACCTTGGTTGGTTTTGGTCTCCAATTATGGAAGACCCACCCAAAGAAAGGTAACTCGAATGATACTAGGTTTATCATCTCACACAGCAAGAAGTCCCAAAGTAGAGAAGTTCCAGGACTGATTATTTTGCTGATGTGAGAAAGGGCCTACTTTCCTTTGGTCTCTTTGCTCTGCTCTCCTTTGCACGTGGACTTCACACTTGGGCTTGTCTCCTCGTCCTTGCAGAATGCTGCCACACTAACTTCCAGTCATCGCATCCTTATACAAATGTGTCGAGGGACAGAAAGTAATTTCTTTTCATGGATTTTTTGTTGTTGTTATTAGGAAGGACATTCTTTTCCAGAGGTGGCCCATCAGACTTCCAGTTGAATCTCATTGACCAGAGCTAGGCATGTTGTCCATGCCTGAACCGGTCACTGGCAAGGGGGGGTAAATGATTGGTTTAGAGTAATCCACCTTTACCTCTTG
This sequence comes from Desmodus rotundus, assembly GCF_022682495.2. NCBI lineage: Eukaryota > Metazoa > Chordata > Mammalia > Chiroptera > Phyllostomidae > Desmodus > Desmodus rotundus. Next base: position 34,605,066 of record NC_071389.1, read on the forward strand.
ATATCTGGGAGGCCCCGTGACACTCACGGCAGCCGATGGCCGCAACCTAAACGGAGTCCGGGTTCTGCTACAAGGGGTGAATGCAACCAAAGCGTCTGCCACACTCAGTTGTCATTTTCACCTCATGTAGTTTCCTCCGCCAGGTGGTCCATATTCAGCTCTGCCGCTGCTAAAAGCTTGTTACTTTATGAATGATATTATTACTTTTTTTTTACCAAATGTATTAAAAAATAGCTATTTTAGAAATATTTGTTGGCGCAAATAAATGGCTCTGATTGCCAACAGATGCTGAAGTTTTTATTCCTTTTATGCATTCCATAGTTACAATGATGCCTTCAATTGGTATCTCATTCTATTTATAAAAAAAATTTCTCAGTTCAGATACTTTCTAAAAGAGTTATTTTCCAAGTACTTTGTAGTGTTAGGACAACTATAAAGTCATATCCCATTTACCTCACTTGGTCTTCAAAACAACCTAAGATATAAGCAGGGCAGGTATTTATCCTCCATGTACAGAAACTTAAAGACAAGTTGAGTTAATTTCCTAGGGCCTCCTCACACCTAAGAAGCAATGAAATAAGGACTTGAACCCAGGTTGAAGACAGCCTAGCTTGCTTTCATCACTCATCCAGCGGTTTGACATGCATCAGTATAGTGCTAAAAACATAAAAATCTTAAATGAGAAAAAAAATTTTTCCTTGATTATACATCAAATCAAGTTTTATGTTTTTGACTATGCTTTTTTGAATGCCTGTTCAGTTCTAAGAGCTGCTTATATACGAAAGGTATTTACCCCTGTTTTGTACTTCGGCATTCTTGCTTGATTTATAATTTCTGTGTGCTCCAAGAGTCATAGGAAGTTGCACCAAGTCAGCACATAAGCTTAGCTGCCCATCCAACCATATTTAGATTATGAACATCCATATTTAGATTATGAACATACATGTTCTGTGGAAGGAAAGTATTTACTTAAAATTTACACTCTGGAGTCTGATAATAAACAACGTGAATGTTACAGCCAGGGTTTTGGCCATGGCAACTTAGCCTTCTAAGCTGTGCTCCATCAGCACTCGTTACCCAGCCCCATCAGTCCACTGGTCAGTTTCCGTCACGCCCATTTCCTGTCTCCACGTCCTTTCCCCACCCCCCCATCTTCATGTCCTATTCTCCCATTTCCTCCTCCTCTTGTTACAGCCTTACTCTTCTCTGATGGGTTGTTTGTCTAGTGCCACCTCCCCAGCTCTGCCCTCATTCTGGTCCCCCAAGCAGGACATGATCCTTCCCTCCCCTGAGCATCTCTTGTGTGATATTGTCACATTCTGTATAAAATTTAAATGCTGGTGTTATTCTCTCATACTTGCCTTTGCCTCCTTCACAGCATTTAACTCAAGATCCTGAATATAGCAGATATTCAGTAATTACTAAGTTTAAAGGAGTGTTTGCTTAATATGGTTCTTTGCTTCTCTTAATGTGTAATTTGTAATCTGATACACATTTTAAAAACTCTTCTTTCATTCCCTAATGAAATTCTTTTTTATTTGTTATTCCTCATTCCTTCTTCCCATATTTCATTTTTTTTAATCATATTAACTTTCTCCTTTTCTATAGTCCCAGCCCCTCAGCACTTTATCCATGGGCTCCGCCCCATGGTAGAAAGAGTTTGTCGATTCCCATCCTTATTCTCCTCTTCCTTTTGTTTATTCCTTCAGTTGCTCGTATAAAAATTTCTCACTGCGTCATACTAGCTGAGATTACAAGTGTGGTCCTTGTGTTCCAGGAGCATGTCTGTTATTTGAGGACACATTTGTAAATAGATACATTTCCTAGTGCACCTGATGATGATAGAGAAGCATCAGCAGAGAGGAAAGTGCACAGACACCCCCCGCCAAGTCAGACAGACCCACAGTACAGGGAGGAAATTTCTCCCTCTCTCTGAGTAGAATAGTGATGGTAATCTCTTCACAACAGGAGTTTGTACAACTCAGCAAGCTAATGTGTGTGCGGTGCCCCAGCAGGAAGTAGGCACCCCGAGCTTGTCTCGAGCAGTGTGCTGTCATCGCACCCCGATCCAGGGAGCTGCGGGCAGAGGTTGCACAGAGGGGGTGACTTTGAACATTTCAAGCCTCTTCTCTGTTTTTCTTCTGCTGGGCAGGATAATGGGCCTTTCTGAATCAGAACAGTTTGGAGCGTAGGTATCAGCAGCACGCCTGGGCAGAATTTGGTGGGTGTTACACGATTAGAATGAGTTTGGTTTTTTTCAGCCGAGCAGCAGTCTGTTTCTCTGAAGTGGAATTTGATCCTCAAGGGTCCAATGTGTATGTTTTTCAGGTAGTTCTTCCAACATTTATTCTTGAAAGAAGATCTCTTTTAGAAATGTACGCAGACTTTTTTGCACATCCGGACCTGTTTGTGAGGTATTTGACTGAACGTAGTAGTTTCTGATTTTTAAAGATTTTACTCAATAGCTTTCTGCCTTTGCAGCATAAGATGGATTCCCTTTTACCTTTCAAACACTTCTGGGGACAAATGGCATTGAATATTTTGTTTATATTAGATGCCTATTAGTTTGCGTAGGTTATATGGTGGCGAAGTTGTTAGGCAACCAACACTTTAAAAAACCTTGAGAGCCCATTAATAGGTAGCCAACATTTACAGTGCCAAGTCGCTAAGCTTATTTGGCCCGGGGATTGGTATTCACTGTTAAACTATTTACTCTGTATCCTGATGAAGTTCAGTTAACTGAGTTCATCCAACCTTTCTAAAGCACCCGTTGTTTCCCAGACAATCCTAAGAGCTGGGGGGCAGGTGGGGGGAGCCAGTGTCTGCCCTTGAGGAGCTTACAGTCTCGTTTCCAGATTACAGACCAAAACATAAACTTTAAATGTAAAGCTTACAATATTAGATATGTGTACAAAAGATAGAAGTCATCTAAAGGTAGAATTGATTTACAAGGAGCTGAGTTCACATTGCTTTTCAGTGGTAGCTGGACAGTTTTCTTTGTGAGGGGTTGTTCTAATCTTTCTTCTTTGATTGCATTTCTTGGCCTTGAGCTGTGGTTTACTGAAGCCAGACAGAAAACACAGGTTTCACAGTGGGTGGGCACACTGGCTGGCATGGATACATGTTTCCTTCCTGAGGAATATTTAAAAGAACCATTCAACCAATTCCCAAAGGGAAGAATTTCAGTTAATATGACACTGTTTAGGTTAATACACAGTTGAACAAATAAAATGTAAACATTTATCGGTACGGTGTAAGTAAAGATGCACAATACCGGTTATTCATTAGATGTGGATTTGAGGTTTAGGGATGGTTTTTATGTATGAGAATTTAAACTTTCAAGGTTCCTCAGAGGAAACATTTAAAAATACAAAAAAGTAAATCTAAAAAGCCAATAGATAAGATTAAATGGAATTCTAAAAATACGAAATTTCAAGAAAGAAAGAAAGAATGGAAAAAGTAACAGAGGGGACACACAGAAAACAAATACTTAGACGGTGGAGTTAAACCCAACTATATCAGTAATGATACTAAATATAAATAGTGTATACACTCCATTTAAGAGTGATTTTCAGACTGGATAAAAATCTAGATCCACCTGTATGCTATTTGCAGGCGAGAGGTTTTAAGTAGGAAGACACGTTTGGTTAAAAGTACAAGGATGAAGAAAGATACGCAGAACACTAAGCATAACAATGCTGGTGTCACTCTGTCAGTATGAGACACAGGAGACATTTTTTAAGACAAAAATACTACCAGAGACAAATAGGGATATTTCATGATTTTAAAAAGTCAATTTTTCAAAAATAAATAATAATCCTAAATGCATATGTACCTAATAACACAGCTTGAAAATACATGCAGCAAAAATTGACTAAATAAGAGAAATAGACAAGTGCACAGCCCTGTTTGGAAGTTCCTCGGGAATTGATTGAACAAATAGCTCCCTGCATGCACCTTCTCTACTGTCAAGAAAATCATTGAGGCTGTGGAAGATTCAGGCAACATTATCAATTAACTTGACCCAACTGACCTTCTAGACACCACCAATCAGTATAACACACAGTCTTTCCAGGTACACATGGAATGTTCATCAGGGTTGACGGTTACAGTGGGAAGACGTAATACATGGAAAGTCACTGGAACCATAAAAGTATATTCTCTGACCATAACATAATTAAATTAGAAATCAATAAGACAGATATCTAGAAAACCTCCAACTATTTGGCAATTACACAGTGCACTCATATGAAGTTCTAGAACAAGGAAAACTAATCTATGGTACTAGAAACCAGAAATAGTGTTTGCCGCAGGGCGAGGGGTAGGGATTGCTTGGAAAGGGGAAATAAGGATATTTGGGGTAATGGAAATGTTGTATATCTTGATTAGATGGTGATTAATTTAATGGATATGTACATTTACCAAAGTCACCAAACTAAACCCTTAAGACTGGTGTGGTTTTTTATGTATATTATACTTTCAGTTTTAAAAAAAAGCTTTGAGGTAACCCCTGGTCCCGGGTCCTCTCAGCTTGTCTCAGGGTGGACCTTGCTGAGGGGTGCTGCGTCAGCTGGTCCTGTCAGAAAGCAGAGTGCTGAATTTTGTCTTTCTCCCTTGCAGCATTAGTGACCAGAAGGATGCCAGAGACCGAATGGTTCAGGTTGTGAAATGGTACCTCTCAGCCTTTCATGCAGGAAGGAGAGGATCGGTTGCCAAAAAGCCATACAACCCCATTTTGGGCGAGATCTTCCAGTGTCACTGGACGTTACCAAATGACACTGAAGAGAGCGCAGTGAGTTCTGCACTGGTGCTTTTCGTTCATTTGTTTTTTTTAAGGTTTTATGTATTTGTTTTTAGAAAGACAGAAAGGGAGGGAGAGAAACATTGATTGGTTGCCTCTTGCATGCGCCCCTACCAGGGACCTGGCCCACAACTCAGGCACGGGCCCTGACCGGGAATCAACCAGCAGCCTTGTGCTTTGTGGGATGACGCCCAACCAACTGAGCCAACCGGTCAGGGTTGCACTGATGGTTTTTACTATCTTAGGTTGTATACTGACTCAAGATTTCATTTTATTTGGGGGCAGATAACAGTGATAAAGGCAATCATCAGAAGATGCTCACCACTCAGAGAACAGTGTTGCTGGATCAGCGCATTCTGAATATAGTGAGCAAGGGAATGGAGGTGAGGATGGAGATTTAGAAATCGGATCATGCAAGGCCTTATGGGCCATGCTGATCATTTTATGGCTTAACAGCATCTCATTTTTTGTTTTGAAAAGAGTATTGATTGATTTTATGAAAAATAAATTAGAAAGGGGCAAAACAGAAGCAAGGAGACAATTGAGGAGGCTTTGGCATTATTGCAGGAGAGACATGGTTGATTCAAGCTCTATTTTGGACTTAGAACTGATAGAAAACTGAGAGATGGATTGGGGGAGGTAAAGGAAAGGGGACAGAGATGAATCGTTGAATGTGGGCTTCAGCAGTTGCCTAGTGCCATTTACTATAGAAGACAAGGTTGGATTTGGGGAGGAAAGATCAGGAACTCTAATTTGAAATATAAAGTATGAGCCATCTGTTAGACATCTAAGTGGAGCTGGCATTTAAGAGTCTGGAGTTCAAGGGAGGAATCTAGAATGGAGAGGCGGCTTTCAGGGATTTTAGCCCTGGGATTAGATGAAATCATCTAGGAAGATAGCATAGCTAGAAAACAGTAGTGGGTAACTCAGACCTGACCCGCGGGCTCCCAGCATTTAGAAGTTGGTTAGAGGAAGACTCAAATAAATACAAAAGCCTCAAGGGGTGGGGGGAAGCCCCTGGCCCACAGTGCCTGGCACATAATAGTCTCTCAGTAGACATAACTCTCTGTGTCTTTCCAAGTGATGGGTTATTTGTAGTCCTTTCTGAAGACAGAGGCAATATGTGTCTGTTCTTATTTATTTGGTAGATGTTAATAAGTGCCTGCTCTTGTGTCAGGCCTGGCCCTAATTTAGGACATGATCCTTGCCTTCAAGAATGTCTTAGGGAGCCCTGGCCGGGCTGCTCAGTTGGTTGGCGCATCATCCTGTACACCAAAAGGTTGGGGGTTCGATTCCAGTCAGGGTACATATGGGAGGCAGCCAATCAGTGTTTCTGTCTCTTTCCCCCACTGCCCTCTTCCTCTCTCCTAAATAAACATTAAAAAAAAAAAAAAAGAACGTCTTAGGGAGACTAGCACAAAGCAGTAACTCCAATAGTGTAATTAAGCACTGTAATGAGAGTCTGTGTCAGGTGCTCTGCGTGTACAGAGGAGGAGCAGTCAACCACCTTGGCGGGGAGAGACTCCAGTTATAAGATTCTCTGCAGTGTCGTTTATGTTTCCACAGCACAAGAAAATGATGTTATATTTGCTTGCAGGAGCTAGTTTCAGAAGGACCAGTTCCCTGGGTTTCCAAAAACAGTGTAACATTTGTGGCCGAGCAGGTCTCCCATCATCCGCCCAGTAAGTTACAGAGCTGCTCTGCAGCCTCCACTCTCAAACTCTTCTGTCTAAAGGGGGTCTAGAACCCCACATGGGCCCGGTCACTAATGTCAGCTGTTCGGCTCCCTGGATCTTCCCAATCCTAGAGGTTTGGTGCCTGGTATCTGTTCTTGCATAAGTTCCAAAGACTGTTAGCTTCACCGATTAAGTATGTATAAAAAGAAGGAATTTGGAAAATAAACCTTTAATGTCTCTAAAGTCACAGGTAGTGAGCTGTGCTGTAGAGACCTCAGCACCTCTGAGACAATTCATGTAAGTGGCAGTGTGGTTCCTGCACAGCGTGCTTACTGCTGACCTTGGGGGGCGACCGTACCCTCAGTGTCTTACGCGCCCAGTGCAGTGGTAATGCCGATGGACCAGGTTGGGGCTGGGACAGGAACAAGTGTACTGACCGGAAGAACAGACAGACCTTTTGATGTTAAGCCTCCAGGATTGGCCATCGCCTCACGGTTCGGGAAAGCTTCTGCCCACGTGGCCCTGAATGGCGGTTCGCACTGGGGAAAACGGTTTAAAGGCATTTGGGTGCCTCCTGGCCTCATCTGAGGCAGGTCTTTGAGGGGTAAAGGATTTCCCTAAAGGAGTCAGTTCTTTCTCCAGGTTTAAGTAAAGGAGTTGGAGAAGTGAGTATAGTTACATAGAACACTAATTTAAAACAATTTCTGTAGTTTCAGCCTTTTATGCTGAGTGTTTCAATAAGAAGATACAATTCAATGCTCACATCTGGACCAAATCAAAATTCCTTGGAATGTCCATCGGCGTGCACAACATAGGGCAGGGTAAGTCTCTGGGCACGGGGCGCCCCGGTGATAGCAGCAGGGCATTATGTTACTCGGATGTGTGAGGAAGAGGAATGGCCCCGGAAGCCAGAGCGGACGCCATCGTGTGCCTGAAAGCATGTGCGTTGGGGGCGGTAGCGACCGTGGGGCTCGAGATAGGTGTTCCCAGAACTGAGTGAGTGTCCTGGGGGATCCACCGATCAGACGACAAGACCTGTGGCCCGATGACACTCAGTAGGGCCCTCCCCGCTCTCCGCAGGCTGCGTCTCCTGTCTGGACCATGACGAACACTACGTCCTCACTTTCCCCAACGGCTACGGAAGGCAAGTAGAACTGCGCCCTGGTCAGCAGCCAGCGAGCCCTGCTGTTTATTAAGCTGCGCCCTCCCTGTCCTCTGAACTGTCAGCCTTATGTGAAAACTTTTGATTTTGTAGGTCTATCCTCACGGTGCCCTGGGTGGAACTAGGCGGAGAATGCAGTATTAATTGTTCCAAAACTGGCTACAGTGCAAATATTGTCTTCCACACGAAACCTTTCTATGGGGGCAAGAAGCACAGAATTACTGCTGAGATTTTGTAGGTATTCGGTTTTTCTGCTTTAGTGCTCTCCTCTGAGATACTTTCCTTTGGTCTGGAATTATAACTTCTGTTAGGAATTGAGCATTTTAATTCTGTCTCTGTAAACTTCACAGCTCGTGTGTCTTGTCTCTCCCTAAAGTCCCATTTTCAGAACGAGCCCTAAAATACGGGCCAGAACAACCAGGCGTCACTGTGGGACATGCTTCCGAGAAACCTGACTTACAAACGGGGAACAGAGAGGGGTCTCCCTGGCATCAGTTAGCTGGCCTGGACCATGGGTTCCTGACTCCCCGTCGCCGGTGGACCGAGAGCTAGTCTGTACAGTAGACTCTGAGTCCCACCTGCGTGGCTCCAAGTCCCCGGTCTTTTTCTCTGTGCCTTTCTGGGGAAAACAGTAACAGTCACACCCTGGCTCAGTTTTGTTTGACGCTGTGGAGCTGGCGCAGACCTCTGTGCTGTCCGGTGCCAGTCGGTGGGCTGCGTTCAGAGCCTGCTCAGAAGAGGAAAACCTGCGAGTGGAGGACGCACGACAGGCTAACCAGTTTTCCAGGGAGACGGTTTAATTTGAATGACCGAATAGCACCCCAGAGTCTTGCGCAGGATGAGACCATGAACACAAGATGAAGTTTACTTAAGGATCCATGTAAAAATCCAAAATTATTACTACAGTTGGAAAATATGGGCAGAGTTTAGGGAGCAGCAAAGTCATCACTATAACAATGCTGCCCCTGAAATGGCAGTTGGTGGAAATACGATTTCCAGAGCAAAGATACGAGTGTGCCTGCTCCTCAGAGTTCCTTAGGCGCTCAGCACCATCAGGAGCTGCTAGCTCACTGACTGCGGGGTGGGGATGGCCAGAGGGAAGGGGGTAGTAGGGTTTGGGAAAGGTGAGCAAAGGGGTGGGGGAAATGGGAATATCTGTAATAGTGGAAATAATAAAAATAAAATAGAAAAAAAAGGAACTGTTAGCTCAGCAGCATTTTCCTCCAGTCATAGCCACACATAGTGGACAGACTGCCCTCAAAGTTGTAGCTAAAAGAGCGTTTGCTGGGCTCTTCAGACTGGGATTTGAGCATCAGCTGAGTGGTTCTCAAACTCTTTGGTCTCTGGACTCCAGAATTATCAAGAACTCCGAAGAGCTTTTGTTTATATTATACCCATAGATATTTCTCTTATTAAAAATTAACAGACTCTTAGCACTGGCTGATGTGTCTCAGTGGACTGAGCGCCACCCTGCAAACCAAGGGGTCACCTGTTTGATTCCCGGTTGGGGCACCATGCCTGGGTTGTGGGCCAGGTCCCCAGTAGGGGGTGAACAAGAGGCAACCACACATCGATGTTGCCCTTCCTCTCTTCCTCCCCCTCTCTAAAAATAAAATCTTTTAAAAAAGTTAACAGATTCTAAAATATTTATAAATGCATTTCCAGATGACAATAATAGCATTTTCTGAAAAAGAGAAAACTTTTTTTAAAGAAATTTGTGGGAAGAGCGGCATCGTACATTTTCTGAATTAAATCTCCGATACACAGTCATGCAGTCATACGGAAGTACAGCAAATTATATACATTACGTAATACTTGATAGACTGTGTTACTGGTGTATGTGTTTACTATACTTCATGTTGTTATTTTGGAGTGTACTCTCTACTTATAAAAAGTTTGCTGTAAAACAGTACGCCTTGTGCCGGCAGCAGCCTCATACACCATGTTTACTTTGTCTCTCGATGGCAGTATTTTCTCGCGCTTGGTTTACTCTCATTGTTTTGGGCAGTAGCGTGCGGTACAGGTTTATAACCTAGGAGCAGTAGGCTGTAATTAATAGAGGGCAACTGTATTCTCCTCCCTACTTGCAGTTAGTTGGTTGCTGCATATCACAGCCTCTGGGAAACCCTGTACACTTACGGGAAAATTAGAGTAAGGAAGGCACATGTCTTAATGTTATGAAAGTAGTTTTGCCCTAAGAGGGTCTTGGGAACCCCGAGGGGTCCCCAGACTGCACTTTGAGAACCACTGTACAGTGACCTAAACCGGGGATCGTACGATTTTTCTATTTGTCTCCCTTCCCTCAAAGCCCCTAAATCACAGAGGAAACTTAAGTTTCAGTCCAGTGATAGTAGCTTCCTCCCTCTACCCTGTGTACTTCTCCCTCCTGACCTTTTAGCCTCCTCCTGTCCCTTGCCTTGCCCCTCTTAACCTGTCCTTTGCTGTGATGCTTATCTTCCCAAGTTGCATACCTGCCATACATACATACCACTCTCTTGTCCAAGTACAGGTCTGAGTTGGGACTTCTGTGGGAGGGATCCTTGTCAGGAAGAGAGGTCAAACCATTAGACTCGGGTTCCTTTCAGCCCAAGGATGAAAGCCTGGTCTCTGGCATTATACCCTTAAACAAGCCTTCTGTGACCCTCATCCCGGCAGCCTTGCCCTTGAACTCCAGTGCTCACATAAACTCAGCACAACACTGACCATCCCGAATCTGTGGCGTCTCTCCACACTTGGCTGTGAACAGTCTGAGGACGGGGAATGTCCCTAGCTGCTGCATCCCCAGCACAGGGCTCATCTCACACTCTGTTCGTGGGATCTCAAGTTCATTAGCATCTTGTTTAGGGCTCTCACTCTTACAGCTGGCTTTGGGAAACCTCATTCTGCAGCATTACGCAGCTAAGACTGCACCTAAGACTTCACAGTTGTTCTTCTGTGTTCTGCTCTGTGTACATAGGCCACCCTGACCAGATATTTTGGTAGTTTTCAACTTGAGACTAACACACGTTTCTTTTTCTATTTAGTTCTCCAAATGACAAGAAGTCCTTTTGTTCAGTTGAAGGGGAATGGAATGGTGTAATGTATGCAAAATATGCAACAGGGGTAAGAAACTGTATTTTGCCACTTATTTCAGACTACATTGAATTGTATCCTCTCCTTGACTCCGGCTTCCTTCATCTGGACATTTAACCCCCGAGGCCAGCTCTAGTGCCCTCTCTTCAGGGCAGGCCTTTTCCTTTCCCCACCTCTTCCCCAGCGGTGAAGGTAGTAGAATGATTTTACATTCCTCTCTCCTTTCAAAACACTCAAGAATAATGTGTGTTCTGTGCTATATACCAGCAACTAATATGAAATAATATTGAATGTTAAATTTTTTTTTAATTTAAAAATACAAAAATTTTTTAAAAGAATAATGTGTTTAAAAATGCTTGGCACATAGTAAGCACCCAGTAAATGTTAGCTGTGTGACTAGAGTGTGTGGTGTGTTTGTAAAATGAAGTGCTAAACTAATCTGTGTCTATGCGCGCAGTTTGATTTTGTATGAGAAATGTGCTGACTGCCTGGCACCAGGGACACGGAAATGGGTGAGCGAGACCTTGCCCTCCAGGAACTTGTAAACAGTTCCTAATTAAGGTCGGGGGGAAGTGGTATGGGATTAACAGGAGTCAGTGAACTGGATTTGGACTTGGAGAATTTGAAATGTAACAAGCACTTCGGCATACTTATTGTTAGGATTAGTTATTTATGAGTGTAGCTCTCCAAGAGATTACATCCTGAGAATGTAGCATCTAATCATGTTGAAAATGTCTATTGAATTGAGCCTCTACCAAGACTTAAGACACACAACTATTTTAAGGCTGAAGATTTGCTTATGAAACTCATTGTATCATTCACATATGTGGGATTTGGTTATTACATCTGTTAATTAAAGTCTTATGGGAAGAGTTGACTCTCTCAGAACAGTTTGAATAAAACATCTGCCTACTTCTGTTTTCTAGGAAAATTCGGTTTTTATAGATACCAAGAAGTTGCCTATAATCAAGAAGAAAGTGAGAAAGTTGGAAGATCAGAATGAGTATGAATCCCGCTGGTAAGGAGACGGCATAGCTAGAGCTGTTGGTGGGCTAGGCATGGGGGCCGGGCCGGGCTGTGGAGCAGAGCAGAATCTGACAGAGCACAGACTGTTTGCGTGCTTAGGTCCACGTGGAGCTCCACCACTTACTGTTTTGTAACCAAGACTGTAGGTTTGCCTCTCTCTGCCTTTTCCTGAACTCTGAACTACCTCAGAGGCGTTGTGAGGAGTAAATGAGGTGGACATGTAGCACATATATATGATGCTTGGCCTGTAAGCAGGGCCCAGTGTGTGCTGGCTCGTCACCATTTTAGTGGTTTGTAAGACGTGGCAGAGAGGTCCCAACCAAGAGGTGTCTGTCTAGTAAAACACCTTCAGCTCTTTTGTTTGCAAGAAACATTTTTTTTAAAAAAATTCATTCTTGAGGATTTCAGCATCCCTAAAATAACTTTAAGAAAAACCTAAACAAAATATTGTGCTTCAAGAAGATTAGTGTTATTCCTTAATATCATCAAATGCCTAATTGGTATTCAGTTTTTTAGTAATCTCAAACATCATAATTTTTTCCTTTCTCAATAAAATTAGGATCTTTTAGTGTTATGAGGAATCTTGCACTAAAAGTTTTTTGTTTAGCCTATCAAGGGGTTTCGTAAGTGAAGGAAGGGGGTGTTAGAAATCATCACCCTGCTTGTTGTCTCTAACTTGTTAACATTCTGCTCAGCTAGACTGCCTGCTCATACTCAGGACAGAGGGACCTTAGGCAGACACTTTCCTAGTCCCTAGGAGTCTTCACTTGTAAAGTGATGTGTTTGGACCAGACCTGTCCAGCTATCATCTTCTAGGCCTTGAGAAGAAGCCAAATCTCTTACCCTCTTAGGCCTCTGCAATTCCCCTCTTGACTCTTACTCTCTATTCAGTTTCTCCGAGTCCTCAGCTTGAAGAAATGGAACTTCTCAGCTCCTCTGATCTCAGTTTATAGTAAAGGACACCCACGCCCTACAGAGGTGAACTGACCCCACCAAAGATGCATTGCTAATTAGATGTGGAGCCAGAAAAAGAATCCCGGGTCTCAGTTCTCAGTGTTCTTTCTCCTCTGTTGTCCTTACCGTATATCCAGCTTTCTGCCCGCCCTTTATTTCCTTGTATATCTTCCGGGTCTATTTTTCTGTTCTTACTCTAGTGCTCTGGTACTAGCATAAGGAGATGTAGTCTGTGAACTATAGCACTTAAGGGTAGAGCTGGACTTTCATTCTCAAGATTGGTAATAATTGTGTCCATCTAGTTCTCACCACCCATTTTTTTTTTTAGCCTTTGGAAGGATGTCACTTTCAACTTAAAAATCAGAGATATTGATGCAGCAACTGAAGCCAAGCATAGACTTGAAGAAAGACAAAGAGCGGAAGCCCGAGAAAGGAAGGAGAAGGAAATTCAATGGGAGACAAGGGTAAGCTTGCTTCGGGGAGCCTGCCCCAACCTCCCAACTGTTGCTGCCCTTGTAACATGAGCTGTAACTCATTCATTCATTTCACTGAAACTTGAAGCACCAAACGCCGATTTAAGTCAGCACAGTGATGAACAGGATGAGCCCAGGTCCCTAGTTGAAACTTGTCAGTGTAATTGGAGAAGACATAAAATAATAAAAAGTATGATTGTATAGAAATACATAGCAATTGTGTAACTGAAATCTTCCCCTTTCTTTTACAGTTATTTCATGAAGATGGAGAATGTTGGGTTTACGATGAACCATTACTGAAACGTCTTGGTGTTGCCAAGCATTAGGTTGGGAAATGCAAAGTTTACACCTGATAACCAGGGCAGTAGGCATAATTAAGCAACAGTCTTCCTTTGGGAGAACCTACTTACTCCCTTCTTATTGCAGTGGTTCCTATCTCAGGGATACTGGACTTTCCGATGCAGATGAACAATTAAAGCAAGAAAAGCTTCCCTGTTTTCCTCTTTTGTGGCAGTTACAATTTTGACTTCATTCCTGAGAAAAACTTCAGGTTTTGAAAACAACACGTCTGCTCCTTTTCCAAACCCCACGCTTTGAAAAGCATCTATAAATCCCAGTCTCAAACGCTGCACTCTGGCACTGCTGAGATACATATATCATCTGTTTCTTAGTTCATATACTCTTGGGAGATACACACACTCACGTGATAGACCTGAAGCCAGGTTTTTCATAAATACCCCTCTACTGTAAATACTGGTTTCTCTGAGTTATTTTAGAAAACTAGCACAATGTATTAAAATCAACTATTAGGAAATTTCATGGTCTCACCTACAGTAACTTTTATTTTGGAATTGTATCTAAGTCTGAATTATAGTTTAATTATATTCAGTGCTCTTAAGGCTTCATAAAGTAATTTTTCCAACCTTTTTTAAATGTGTTTCTTATTTATTATCTTTATGGTTAAACTTGGAGCCAGTTATTTGACCATTTTCAATACAGGAGTTGGCTTTACACGAGGACCCTAAAATAATGGAGGGTCTGTGCATTTCTTCACCCCGCCACGCTGTTCTCCGGAGCCCGCACTGCTCTCATGTGGCACACTTCGCACTGCCAACATTTTATCCAAAAGTATTTTACTGCCTTAGAGGTTTTGGGACGAGTGTTTATTTTTAGATCTCTACCCCACACTAAAACAAAAATATAATAAAAAGAATGCCACAGCAGCAAATGACTCATTCTGAAGGGCAATACAGAGCTATCTTTATTTAAAAATACATTAGAAAGAACATCATTTAGGCATTAGTCTTAGCACCTGACATTTAGGTACTAAGAAGACATTGGTTACACAGGGCTGTCACACAGAACTGGATTCTCAATCTGAGAGGACCAGGTACCAGGGCTTCTCAAACTGCTCCTGTAAGCTTTTCGGCCCCCGCCAGTTTCACTCTGCCAGCGGCTACTGTAACCCTCGGTGGGTCAGTCACAGCAGGAGGGGAGCAGGAAATCAAGTTCTGTGGTGCAGTGCAAAAATTCATTGGAAGCCCTAAGTCCATAGTAGTGTAACTTCATAAAATGACATTTTAAAATACACAATGCTTCATTCAGGCCAACGAGACTGCAGTTTATTTGACTATTTTATGGTAGGGGAGAAGGTTAAGTGTTGATGTAAAAGCCCTAATATCAGTAATGGGGATGGTGGAATCTGTCAGCAGAGGAGAGGTTGGCAGGTAGGTCAGCTGCATCCCTTCACAGGAAGAGTGTGAATCCTCACTGTAAGGGGCACCGTCCTCTTCCAGCTCATGCTTCCCAAAGCCAACAACCTGAAAGAAGCCAAAGACTCATGGTGAGAAATACGCTGACGAGGTTTACGTGAAGACCTGCCAGGATCTCTGATACCAGCCCAGACTCAGAGAATGATACCGGCTGAGTGACAACCGTACTCACATGGACACTGAGCATTCTACTTCCTGGTCCTCTGTGAGCCTTGAACCAGTTGACTAGGTCGGATTTTGAGAATGACTTCAATGCTTCAATCTACAGGAAAGAAAGCAAGCTTTAAAAGACTAGCAATACATTTTCTGGAAAAATAGTTCTTAATATCCTAGGTAGACTTCCTTGGTCTGAACATATTTTATTCTACCAACTTTCAGCTTGCCTTCCAGAGAAGGATAAAAATGAATGTTAACACATTTTCAAGTTTTATAGCAAAGAGTGACCCTAGCAGGTAAGCAAGAGAAGGTAGCAGATTCTGTAATTATAGCTGAGTACTATACACTAAGCCAAAACCCACAGGTACATCGTAACTGTACACTCTAGTAGCTGAAGAAAAATGCAGTAACTATTGATATGGGTAAAGAGAATTTTATCTGCCCTGCTTCTAACAGAAAAACTGGAGTGCCTTAAGAACTGGGCTGAAGCCTCTTGTTAAACCCTTCTGCTTCGACGTCCTCTGGTAATTTACTGCATTTGGTCGGTTATACTCAGCAAGAGACTGGATTATAGAACACTGGGCTCTTTTTTGTGGGTTTTATTACTTTGTCAAAGAACTATACCAGCAATCATTAAATCTGGAGGAAGAACCCCATAATCATAAAGAACAGAAGCTTTACATTTTCCTTAAACAGCAGAACCCTTTTTGTCCTCATAAATCTTAAAATGAACCTCAAGCTGTAATACAAAATTGAACCTCTTCCAGTTGAAATTGTTTCGGGTGGGTGGTAAGGATTAGCATCCTGCTCACTTGGCCCCCTACGATGCTAGAGAGACCAGTCTGGACACTAATCAATGAGCACGCAAATAACCAAGCCCGGATGGGAGTGCCCCAGGTGTGTCTTCCACACAATACTGATGTGCTTGCAACCGTGACTCTGGCAAAGCCAGGAGTCCCGACAGGGCTCTTGCTCTGAAAACCGTGCTATACCTCATGAGCGAGGCGGTCGAAGAGGTACTGCTGTGTCACCACCTCGTTCCAGTTCCTGTCCACCTCCTCCCCAAGGTGGGTGTCCTCGCACTCCTTCAGCTTGATCAGGGCTGTGACCTGTCACCACCAAAATAAGACCTTCAGACGTGGCATCACACTAGCTCCTCCAGAACACACTTGGCCCTGTCCAGTCTGATTTGTGACGGACATGCTATGGTCCCTTCACTCGGGACCTGCCAGCATGAGGAGGAGGAGGGATGAAGCTAGGAAGACACTGTGGTCAAAGCGAGGTGGGTCTACAAAGCTCCAGCGGTAGCCAGCACACAGCACCGCTAGGACCACTGTCCTAAGCACTCGTGTGGGCCAAGGAACAACAGACCAAGCCAGCTCGGTCAGTCACCTGGGTGTTGAATGCATCCTCAGTGAGGTTTTCAATCTTTTCCTCAAAGCTAGAAAGAAACTCTTCTATCTTTTTATCAACAACTTCAGAGCTGAAACAAAACAATTAAAAGTCATCAGAAACCTGGTCTTAAGTAGAAGGCAAAGGAGAGAGTTAGGGCTAAAGTATATTTCTAGGAAAGAGGCTGAAGTGCTTTCTTCCCAGTCCTCAGAGTCTCCCATAAGTTGCGGGAGGAGGGAAGAGGAAAGAAGGGGAAGAACCCTACCCGCACCTCTAGCCCATTTTCCTGGTAGCCTCATGCTGAAGCAGGGACAGCCATGTTTGACCATTCCAAAGCTGAGAACCAACAAGGCCTTGTACCTTGGTTCTAGCATGAAGACCAGGTCAGGCACCTTTGCCTTTCTTGTCCTCAGGTCTGCCTGAGAGGTGAAACACTGGCAAGCCCTGTACAGTGACCACAGGACGTGAGTCAAACCTTAATAGGACCATAGGAACCACTGACCAGTCCTGGACCAGGCCATCTGTGAACAACCAGCCCCGAGCCCCTGCAGCTGTGACTTTATGAAGCAAACACATTTGGTAGAGTTGTTTGAGGTTTAAGTAAGCACCTGTAGCCCCTGCTCTCCATGCCAAGAAGAATAATAGTTTGCTTACTCACTTGTATTTGGTTGCCTGAGTCCCCACGGTGACAGAGAATCCTAGAATCCCAGAAGTGTTCCTACAGGTAGGGTAGACATGGTACCTACAGACAAATCAAAGTTTTATGAGCCCCGGTGGTCACCTGGGTCCTGCCCTCAGAAGCCCTAGAGATGGGGGAAGGGTTTTTGCATATCTTTTCTGGGTCCGCAGAGTCATAAATACGTATGCATCTATTTCATTCTCATGTCGGGACCACGGGCTAGCTTTTTCTCTTGCTGATCTTGAACTAGGCTAAACAGTCTGCTCATGGTCCAAGATGCAGGCTCCACAAGTTTTGGCCAGAAGGTATGACTCTGAGGCACGGAAGGACCAAAGAGCTCTGAGAGACTGCTCAGTCAGGATATCTGAAACCTCAGCCTGCAAAGGAAGCCCCAGGCCCTTACTTGAGCTCAGAGCTCTTGCCAGCGGACTTACCCAAGTGTCTGCTTGGTTCGAAGGAAGTCAAAACAAGGCTCTTCCATGTGCATCTGTAATTCAACATACTACCCATCAGCCCAGCTCCTCCTAGCAGAGAAACCTCCATTTACCCCCCTAAAAGTATTCCCCATGCCCCTGAATTCCAGCCTCCCTTACTGCCTTCTTCCTAAAATGCCCATGAACATGAACAAGCCCCTGTCCGTGTTCATAGCGGGTGAGAATACTAAATAACCATCTCACTTCCCAATCAGGTTTCTGATGACTCCCAAGTCCCTCTCCCCAGGCAGAAAGGCCAGTCCTCCTAGTGGGTCAGGGGCTTGAACACCTCGACTCTTCTATACAACTCACCACAAGCAGCTCCATAAGAGTGTATTCTTTCAGACTCCTGGTACCTGACTGAAGGGAGAAGTTGGTCAGACCACCTGAAAATCCAATGGCTTACAGGACTTTTTAATCAGCTGTTCTTGGCAACCACTTATTCAGGTGTCCATCCCATTCTTACCGCCTCAAAAGGAGTTGATCGTGCCCTACTGCCCTACTTTCAACCATTTTGTTTATACATATCCCCCCAGTAGATGGGAGGTGTGTGAGGACAGAGGTCATGCTTCATCATTTGTACTCCTAGCACAGAACTGCAGGCAGACATGAGGGGAGTTCAATAAACCCTACCTGTCAGTTCCTGACCAAAGGATGGAGACAGAGGACACACTAAAATCAAGTACTTGCAGTTCGAGGGACTAAAGTAAGGAAAGCAGGAAATGTCTGGGCGTCAATGAAGCGTAACTGGACCTATTCCTCATGGAGAGGATCTAAATAGGAGCTTCTGCAGCCACACACGGGGACCCAAACCAAGTGGTAAGAAAAACGCTTAGCAGATACCACACTTGGAAACCACATCCTGGTTGTCCTGGAAACTGGCAGAATAATGCAGTTAGAATAAAAAGAGGACAAAGGTCCCCCAGCCAAGATCTTGCAGGTTCCTCTGACACAAACTTCACCAGGGGAAGAGTCTGAAGCCAGTGCTCCCTGCAAACCTGTTTTTAGTCAGCAGCAAGATTTCCTGTTTGCCTCTAGACCAGGGGTGTCAAATTCATTTTCACCGGGGGCCACATCAGCCTCGCATTTGCCTTCAAAGGGCTGAAATAATTTTAGGACTGTATAAATGTGACTACTCCTTAACTGTTAAGGAGCTGAAATTACATTCGGCCAGAGGTA
This sequence comes from Desmodus rotundus, assembly GCF_022682495.2. Lineage (NCBI taxonomy): Eukaryota > Metazoa > Chordata > Mammalia > Chiroptera > Phyllostomidae > Desmodus > Desmodus rotundus. The sequence goes on from NC_071389.1 coordinate 34,623,881, forward strand.
GATTGGTTCTGTGAACAAGCTGCGCCTCTCAGGAAAGACTCGGGTTCATGGCCAGAAACACAACAAAAGGACAAAGCGAGAGTAAGCCGTGGGCACGCAGCCATGCCCAAAGCCCAGACAGGGGTCTTCACAGGGCCTGGCAGAGAAGAGACCTCTTCATGCAGGGAACCCAAGACCATCATATAGCAGCAGCTACAGGAGCCCCCAGCATTTGAGGAGTCTGAGATCAGTCTAGCAGACACGGGTCCCCATAGTCCTAGAAGGGTGTAGGGCTAACCACGGGCTAAAGTAGAATATGCACCAATTGAAATTGCTGCAAAATTCTCTAAGTCCAATTTCACCTCTCCAGAATGGTGTGGAAAGAACACAGGATTTGAGAATAAAAGGAATAAATTTAAGCCCCAGCTGGAATAACCAGGGAATTAAGGGACTCTGGGCCTCAGATTCATCGCTCGTAAAATAGAGGTGATAAATCCCATCTCTGGTAGGATTACAACTCTGGTAGTCATTCTCTTTGCTCTCTACTGATTGCATAGCTAGGTTTACTTTTGCCTCATTTGCAAAACTATTTTTTCACTTGGGGTTCTTTCAGGGGAATGTATAGGAATTTCCAGCTATACTTTAGTTTGTCCCTGAGGACTAGTGCTTGGGTGTCCATCCCATTCTTATCCCCTCAAAGGGAGTTGATCGTGCCCTAATGAAGTGCTATGATTTAAAAGGATTTATTTTACTGACAAGAGCAATTTTTAAATGTAGTTGCTTCCCGAAGACAAATCACCCCAAGGACAAAACTACAGAGGTAACTTGAAGGGCCCTGAAAAGTCACAGGGTCACTACTCCCCCATGTACTTTGTACTTAGCCATGAGGATGGCTGTGTGCAAAGGGGCCGACTGACCTGGTAGTACACAGTGACTTCAGAGTTGGCATCACCCTTGTTCAGAGCTCTCACTTTGCATAGGTGGTGGCCGACAGGCAGTTCTACCACCTGGAACTGCACAGACATCTCCTGCTCCAGAGGCGTGAAGTTCAGCTTGCTGCAAAAGAATCAGTGTGGGTCACTCGGGCGGTGCCTTTTTCCTCTTACCCTACCCGCAAACCATGAAAAAGAGGTCAGGACTTCCACAGTCCCTTCTGCATTGCTTTGTTTAGATAACTAGCATCAAGAAAACCTACCACAAGAAGCATCTCCACTGTGGTTTACTAACAAGTGAGTTGTGGCTCAAGGCCCTTCTGCTGGTAAGAACACATATAACTCCCAGAGCAAACTCAAACCCATACTCACTCAACAACATATTTCAGGAAATCCATAGATTCCTAGGAGGCAAAAGAGAAGCAATAACTACATCAGTCTCTCTTGACATTAATTTCACCCAGAACCAACTAATATCAATATTCTAATTGCTTGGGAAGCCCAGGATAACATCAGGAATGCAGACAGAGTCTGTAACCCAAAATGCTGGGTAAGTCATTCATTGATTGAGCTCATCGTTCACTGATTTAATATTATGTTTGTTGAACACTAAGTGGCTCTCAATTGAACAGCTCCTCTCTGCTCTCCCTTGGCACTCTGCTTACCTGTACGTACACTGTGACACTTTCCCCACTGGGTCAGGCGGAACTGTCCAATTTACCCCAATAGTCTGTGTCCTCTTTGACAATTGTGATTGTGATTTAGAAACTTGGAGCCTGGCACAGAGTGAGCAATAGAACAGTAACACTAAGTGAGTGCATCTCCTCCCCCTTGTCTCTAAAGTGATTCCTGCCTGGGCACAACATGGTACTGAGTCTGCTGGACCACAGGCCCCTGCCCAGTACTGCCACTGTGCTCAGAGAAGGCAGCTATTCCTACTCTCCTCTGTGAGCTGAGGCTTTTAAACTTCTTTCTGTGGAGAGGACAGAAACTAAGGCTGGTTTGGGGTTATGGGATGGAGACACAGGGGAGTGGGGTAGGTAGCAGCCAAACTCAAGAGTGGCCTTTCATATATTCCATCAGAAGGCTGGTCCGGAGAAACTGGGAGGCCATGGGAGAAGATGGTCATACAGTTTAGGAAGAGTCCCAGCCAAGCACTCTTGGCCAGAAGAGGCCTCAGTCAGTGACAAGGTCCCACAGACATATCCAACTTAATATGTATCAAAACAAACTTCTTATATGCCCCCAAAACCAACTATGGTTCCTTTTCCTTCACTGAGCCAGTGGTTCAGAAGAAATTTAGGCATCATCCGAGATCCTTCCCTTCTGCTTCACCCCCACATCTAATCAGTCACTCAGTCATGGCCATCATCTACCTCATTATTTCTTAAGTACTTCTTATTCATTCATTTTCCCTAACCTCAGGCTTCACCATTTTTCACTTCAACTTTGTGTCTAAAAACATACATAAAGTTTAACATTTTAACCATTTTTAAATGTACAATTCTTTATGTTAAGTATATTCAGTGTTGTGAAACAGAACTCCAGAACTTTCCATCTTGTAAAACTTTAACTCTGTACCCACAAAACAATTCCCCCCTTTTTTTACTTCTCCAAAGCCCTAGTACCCACCATTCTACTGTTTCTGTGACTTTGCCTACTCTAGATTCCTCACACAAGTGAGATCAAACTTTGTATCAACTTTTACAACAGCCTCCTAATCAGTCTGTCTGGACCTTAAGGGCAAATCCTCTCTTAAATCCTTCAGTGGTTCCCTATTTACTACAGGACGAAGCTGAAGCTCCTTAGCTTCATACACAATCTTGACATAAGTTCTGTGTATGTGTGTATGTGCATATACATATATATACATCCCTCACCATCCCCCAGGTCCCACCTTAATTTCTACAGTGTTTGTACTTTCCATACACAATCTTCAACAAATGTAACCAATGCCATATATTTATCAAACCCATTTCACTCAAAGTCCTGGTCCATTACCACCAGTCTCCATCATAAAAGTCTTCCCCATCAGAGGAGCCAGGTTCCCTTCTAAACAGACTATGACAGTGCTGGCTTGTCACATAATACAGAGCTTCAGGGAAGAACTAACGCAATTCCAGAGCCCACAGGGGCATGCAGACCTGGCCAAGAGTGACAGAACACCTCACACTCACTGTGCTCGTGACATTTCCTTGTACCAGGCCCTCAACAAAGAGCTGGGATTTGAAATCTTTGACGAAGGTCAGGAGAGACTCAAGGGAAAGGCCATCCATCAAAGCCCGGTACTTGTCAATCATAGACCAACGGGCATATTCTAGAACTAAAAGCCGCACGTCTCTGTAAAAAGGGCAGGGAAAAAAAGTTTTGTAGTAAGTTATGAATCTTGAAGGTAAAGAAGGATTTGGTTATATTTCTACAAATGATATGCTTTATTTAATTTTTTAAAATATTTTATTTATTATTTTTAGAGAGAGGGGAGGGAGGGAGAAAGAGGGAAACATCAATGTGCAAGAGAAACATCGACTGGTTGCCTCTCACATGCCTCTAGCCGGGGACCCAGCTCACAACCCAGGAATGTGCTCTGACAGGGAATCAAACTGGCAACCTATCAGTTTGCAGGACAATACCCAACCCACTGAGCCACGGCAGTCAGGGCCAGGTGATATGTTTTAAAGAGAGACAATTTCCATCACAATTTAAAATGGGGGAACAATCACAAAAAAGCATTTAAAATTGCATACATAACCCGTTACACAGATGTGCTTATTGGCACAACTCATTTGCTTGTCACAGTTGCAAAATAAAATATTTCATATAATTTAAGTTGCCAGATGAGTCGCACACCAATTTAAAATTATTACTAATTTGATTTAAAACCTAACATTTTACTAATTACTGGAGGCCACCCTCATGAATATTTTTGAAGTGACAGTATAGTACAGGTTGTAGTTCTAGGCCAGAATGACTGGCCCCCAACCTATCCCCACACTATATTTTTTCTTTTCTTCAAGATTTTATTTATTTATTTTTAGGTAGAGGGAAAGGAGGGAGAAAGAGGCAATCAATGTGTGGTTGCCTCTCACGAGCCCTACACCGGGGACCTGGCCTGCAACCCAGGCATGTGCCCTGACTAGGAACTGAACTGACGACCCTTTGGTTCACAGGCCTATGCTCAATCCACTGAGCCACACCAGCTCAGGCCCCACACTAAGTCGTTTAAACTTGGGAAGCCACCTGTGGTTAGATTTTAAATCAAAATAGTAATAATTTTAAATTGGTGTGTGACTCATCTGGCAACTTAAATTATATGAAATATTTTATTTTGCAACGTGTGACTCAATTTCTTCATTTGTAAAACAAGGGAATAATAATGGGGTTTTGGTGAGAAATAAATACATATAAAGTTCTTAGGTCTAGCACATAACAAATCTTCAGGAAAAATGTATTATTATTATTACTTTACCACATTTTAATAAATTAGCATTTAGGAGTAACTGCATACATACACAAGGCCATTTTTCAACATATCAATAGTTCCAGACAACTTTCCTTTCCAACTTATACTTGGTTATTAATTTTTGTAGCTTTTTGTGATCAGATTTTCAGTTATCACCTGTCTCTTAACTACTTCTTCCCCTGCTTTCGAATTTTGGTCATTTATGTGTTCATTGTAACTGTTAAAGGCAGGGTCTCTCTATCGGGTCGTGCAGTTTACATGTAGAGATGCCCAGCAAGGAGGTCAAGTAAGGGACTGCAAATCAGGGGCACAAAGGGCTATGTCTGCCCTGCTGAGAGAGGGCACTTCCAAGGAGGTACTTTTTCCTGATTCGCACAAAGTGGCCTATGGGCTATAGGCTCTGATGAAAGGCCTAAGGGGACTGCCTATTAGCAGAGGATTTAAGCATTAGTATATGCTGTCCAGAAGCCTTTTTGCTCTCTTCTGGAACTTTGGCTGAATATAGCTGCAGTTGAAGAAGTTTAACTCAGCAACTCATCACAACACTCAACACACTAAAATCACCACAGTTAACATATCACCAGCAAGCAATTCTGAACTACAACAAAGCCAGCACTACTTTTTTAACTGTTATTTATGTACAAACTTCGGAAAACCACTCTTTTTTACCTTCAGCCTCTAATTAAGTACAGTAGGCTACTTTCAGTCCTACTCACAGATAGCTATGTTAGCTGGGTTTAGAAATCCTATAATTTTATGGACTGGTTTCATAAACCACAGCACAATTCTAACAAGTCTGAAAACTGGCAGTGAAACTATAGCCTCAGCCCCCACACATAACCCCTGGGAAGGCCAACACTTTCAGGCCTTCGGAATAAAAGCTGACCCCATGTATACCCACTTGGCCAGAGTCTCAGGCTTGATCAGGATGTTAAAGTAGGTCTTCTTCAACTGCTCAGTTATCATTGTAAAGACAGCAGGAGTGGAACCAAACTCCGCCAGATAGTCAATAATGAGCTGAAACAGTAGCTAAAAAGAAAAGAAACACTTTAGATGGAGAAGCATGAAAATTAAGGTCTTTTGAGCAGAGGGGTGGGAGAAATGTCTTCCATTGGTTTTTACCGGGGACCTGGCGTGGTGACGGGCATCGCAGGGACAGAAGCGCTGATGAGTCAGAGAAGTTCCAGGGGCTAAAATCCTCAACAACTGTCAAATCTGGAGCAATGATTCTTTTATTTTTATAATTTTCATAGGTATTCTTAAACATTTCTTTCTTAAAGTGAACATAAAAATAATTTTATCTGCATTCCACAGCCCCTAAATATAACTTTACTTGGGAGGACCTTACATTTCCATGTTAATTTTTGAAGTAATGATAATTTTCTATCAAGCTGCCCTATCCAGAAACATGAAGAGTCTCTCCCTTAAAGTCTTTTTTTATAAGCTTGAATAAGATTTATAGCTTTCTTTAGATAGGTTCTGTATTTTTCTTATTTACTCTTTTGTAAAAAGAGTATTTTGTTTTGTAAAAAAACAAAGTATTTTTGTTTTCCTCAGTATTATTAAAAGAATATTGTTTCTATCCATTTCTAAGTGGTTACTGCTACTATAGGAAAAAGAGCAATTATGATATACTGACCTTCTGACCAAGCACATTATTTTTACAATTTTAGTAGTATCTTAGGTTTTCTAAGAATACATCCATATCATCTGCAAAGAAAAATACTTTTTTCTGAAGGAGATTTGGACTTCCGGTCAAGACAGTGGCATAGGTAAACATGGGTCGCTCTTCTTAACTACACCCAATACTACAACTAAAGTGTAGAACAGCCATCACTCAACTGGCAAAAACTGAGTTGAATGGAAATCTGACAACTATGGAATTAAAGAAAGCACATCCATCCATCCAGGGGGGGCGGGGCAGAGATGTGGAATGGGCTGGTCCCACATCCACGTGTGGTGGATAAAAATTTGGGAGGGATATATCAGGAGTGAGAAGTCACATTCACACATTAAGACCCCAAGCCCAGGGTTCCAGTGTCAGGAAGATAAGTCCCCATAACTTCTGGCTGCAAAAACCAGCAGGGATTGAGTTGGTGGGAGAAAGTGCTAGAGTCCCAAGCAGTTCATATTAAAGAACACACACAAATTTACTCAAACTCCCTCTGAGCTCAGAACCGGGATAGCAGCTTGAAAGGCACCAGTGTCATACGGGGAGGAAAATTGTCTGGCATTGAAGTGAGAGCTGGCAGCTTTCTCCCAGACAGAAAGGCAGGCAGAGACACAGAGCCCGCATGCTGGTGCATATCTGAGACTCCATCAATCTGACCTACACTGCTTGCCCTGCCCTGGAGATCCCCTGAGGCTCCATTCCACCCAACTTACAGCTTTTTCATATGAATTGCTGGTCTTGGCTCATGCTTCACAACTTCCTCAATCCTCTCAAACAAGCAACAGCTGGCCTCAGTGAGCACCCAGCCCCCATACTTTTTGCTAAGTGGCCCAAAGCACAGCACTAGCAGCAGCCAGCCTAGATTCATAGCTTGGCTTCACCTGGGAATCTCCAAGTCCAGCACAAGTAGCAGCCATCTCAGATTGCTGTATAGCTCAGGCAGGGTGGCCCCCAGCAAAACACAGGTGGGGGCTTACCTTGGCCTGCACCACCTGGGAAACCCCAGGGCCAGCACACCCAGTAGACAGCTACAGACCACATCTGAGCAAGACCACCCTACTCCTGCACAGCTGATTCTCCATGGAGGGCAGAGCGTGGTGGTCAGTGATCACAGCCAATCCTTGCAGCTGACTGGCCTGGGTAAATCCCTCCCATTAACCTGCCAACAGCAACCAAGGCTCAACTACAAGAGGAGGGTGTACTCAACCCACATGAAGTATCCAGCCTGGGTGATAGAGGAGGCTGTGCCACTGGACCCTACAGGACACCTACTACATTAGGCCACACTACCAAGACAGGGAGCCATAGCAGCTCTACCTAATGCATAGAAACAAACACAGGGAGGCTGCCAAAATGAGCAAAGAGACATGGCCCAAGTGAAAGACAGATCAAAGCTCCAGAAAAAATACGACTAAGCAACAAAGAGATAGCCAACCTATCAGATGCACAGTTCAAAATACTGGTAATCAGGATGCTCACAGAATTGGTTGAGTATGCAAAATGGAGGAAAAAGTGAAGGCTATGAAAGTAAAATAAAGGAAAATAAAGGGAACCAACAGTGACGGGAAGGAAACCGGGACACAAATCAACGGTTTGGAAAAGAAGGAAGAAAGAAACACCCAACCAGAAAAGAATGAATGAACAAGAATTCAGAAAAATGAGGAGAGGCTTAGGAACCTCCAGGACAACTTTAAATGTTCCAACATCCAAATTATAGGGGTGCCAGAAGCAGAAGAAGAAAGAGCAAGAAATTGAAAACTTATTTGAAAAAACAATGAAGTAAAACTTCCCCAATCTGGCAAAGGAAATAGACTTCCAGGAAGTCCAGAAAGCTCAGAGAGTCCCAAAGAAGTTGGACCCAAGGAAGCACACACCAAGGCACATCATAATTACATTAGCCAAGATTAAAGATAAAGAGAGAATCTTAAGAGCAGCAAGCGAAAAGGACACGGTTACCTACAAAGGAGTTCCCATTAGCACAGATCTAACCTCTGCCAGGGCCTTTCCTCCAGATTTTTTCTTGTATGAATCCAGTTCCCCAAACCTTAATATATGTTCTACCCACTGGGTACATTATATTACTTTACCTGGTGTTCAGTGATCCAACCCTCTCACCTAGCACCCCATATTATTTCTCCCTTTGCTTATGAAGCTTTTGACAAAGTGACACTGGAACACATTCCTTACCAAAAGACAAACTACTGACAAGATATATGCCCTGTTTCTAAAAGGCTCAAACTTAGACCTAAGAAACAAGACACACATACTTAAAACAACGGGATACAGCACAGGAAGAAGAAAAGACACAAACACCTGACAAGAAAGCATGATAAACCACATAAATAAAGATTACTTTCTAGATACAGCACTCCATGCACAAGCCTCTATGTTTGGTGCTATGGAGCAACAAACATAAATATGAAATTTCAAAGCTCTCTATGGGGAAAACAGAGCACTTGTACTTACAGGTAGTTTGTGGTTAAATCCTTTCACTCGAATAATTAAACCATGTTCTCCAGCTACCAGCTTATACTCCAGCTGTGCCACATCTGCTTCATAAGCTGGTTCCGCAAGATTATGGGTGAGGATATTGACAAAGATATCAAAGAGGACCACACTGAGAGTATAAAATGCAAACAGCATCATTAATTAGCAAGAAATAGACATGAAAAGATTTGCTTTGATTTAGAGTAAGAAACTTCACTTTTACAAAGATGTTTACTCACTTCTCCCAAATGTAAAACTATATACTAATTGAGTGCAAGGCAAATACTGCTTCCAGGACTCACTTTCACAGAGGTTTTATAGAGCTCCTATGCTCGGCTGTACTCCCCAGTCTTTTCCATCTCATGCGCACAGAGAGAATGGTCATATCTATGCTGCACAGTGGGGTAAACGTAAAACTTGTCAAAGGTAACAGGCCTAACGGCTCTATTACTGTGGCCTAGGTTTCCTGACTGACAAATTAAAACTCTGAGGGAAGGGATGAGGGTAATATATTTTTTAAAGTGAATATTAATAAACATTAATGCTATTTGTCATCTTAAGGTTGGATTTTATGTGTTAAGTAGCAAAGGAAAGAAGAAATACACTATCATCTCCTGAGCACCTCCTCTGTTTCAGGAATATTTTGGGCTCTCTGACCTCCCACAATGCAGCTATCTACATAAATACATAAGTGATTTGCTAAAAACAAAGTATACGTAATCAGATTCTCTGGCAGCCTCTAAATGCAGGATCAACAAATCCACTCATCCTCATCACAGACTGGAAGCTAACCCAAACTCATCTCCAAGGCACTATCTCAACCGGTCATTCTATGAGTAGCCTTCACTACCAGCCTGTGTCACAAATGGCACTGGAGATGCAGCAGCCACAATTTCATCTTGGTGTTTGTATTGACACAAATAATTTGTTTGGGGCATGGAAAAAATACACAAATCAGCAGCATAGTTCAAGTACTGATAGAGAAAATGATACAATGATTCAGAATCAATAAAAGTTTTCAATAATAAAGATTTTTTCTGGAAAAGAAGACAATTGCTTACTTTGCCGCAGACTTCTGTATCAAAGGTGAGATCAAGTGGAAACGTATATATGCTGAAAGAAAAAAGATCATAGATAAGAAAATAAAGGCCAGAGGCCTCAAGAGTCTATACATCTATTTTTCCCCAATATCATGCTTTTTTAAAATTCTGAAATAAGCTATTAATCCTTAAATCTTCATTGCATTTTTATCCTTAAGAGTCTTTAAAAAGTGGTATTTACCATTCCAAATAATGACCAGAAGGCACACTTTACTCCATAGAAAGATCAGAGATACAGGCAGATACACCGAGAAGCCTACACATACTCATATTTATCAATAACTTTAGTCAGGGAAAATGTTTACAGAGGTATGCACGTCAGTAACAGTAAGGGGACAATCCCAACACTCAAAAAGTTACAGCACAGCCTTTCCAAGGAAGCTGAATAAATGTTAAGAACATTGTTAGAAACTCTTATAACCTATTCAAAAAAGACCTGAGGCAACACCTTCCCAATAAACTCAAGAATTCCTCAGAGCTACATACAGTGTACTTGGTTGAGGTCAGGGATACAGATTACATGGCAACCAAGAGGACTCAGCCTCTGATTCCATGTTGCTTCAGTAGGTTCCCATGCAATGCACAGGAACAGAAAAAAAGGCAACATAGTTTGGGCTACTAAGTTGAAGGATTTAAGAGTGTTTAACTGTAAACTATGCTTCCTCTATACTGAAAAACAAAACGGAGCAGGAGATACATGGAAAATATTTCACATTTGTAATGCTGGATGAGGCTCTGGTGTCTAAGAGTAATTTCCTTTAGTGTACTCTTATTTTATCTCCTGTTTCTTTTTTTTTTAAGATTTTATTTATTTTTTAGAGAGAGGGGAAGGGAAAAAGAAAGAGAGGGAGAGAAATATCAGTGTGTGGTTGCCTCTTGCGTGCCCCTCCCACTAGGGACCAGGCCCCCAACCCAGGCATGTGCCCTGACTGGCAAACCCTTTGGTTTGCAGGCCTGCGCTCAATCCACTGAGCTACACCAGCCAGGTTCTATCTCCATTTTTAAACATTTTTTATTGATTGATTTTTTAGAGAGAGAGAGAGAAACATTGATTTGTTGTTCCACTTACCTATACATTCATTGCTGATTCTTGTATGTGCCCTGACCAGGAATCAAACCCTATAACCTTGGCATATTGGGACGATGCTCTAACCAACTGAGCTACATGGCCAGGGCCTCCATCTCTTTTTAAAAATAATGTTCAAAAGTACCACCTATTCCCTAAGGTGGTCAAATACCTGGTTCTGCTTTCGTTAAACTGAAAGAAAAATATCTGAAAACAATTTCATTTTAGGCTTGAATTTTATCCCTAGAATCTGCAGTGCCTACAGGGTTTTTGTGGTGGCACAGGAGTGCAGTACTGATCTGATAGGTAAGCCCAGAAAAGTCTTCAAATGGAAGGGGCAGGGTAAACGGAGGCAGATGATAGACATAAGGAAAAAAGTTTTTTGCTACAATGTGAAGAAAGATTTATAGCACTTATTTCACTGCTTGTAGGGAGGGAAACATTTTACCTTTTGGGATTTTAAATTTGTTGTCTTTCTTATACCACAGGCAACCTTGCGGAGTGTTCACAATTTTAACAGGGTATTCTGTCTCTGGACAATCAAAAGCCTTCAACAGGAAGTCCGTGGCTAACAAAAGAAAAGAGTAATAACTCATTCAAGTAGGTTAATAGGATTCCCAGCAATCTATTCTTGGTTTCATAAATCTAAGTAACTTTTCTTCGTGAAATCTGGAACAAAAGTTCTTGAAATAATACCCTTTCTTCATGCAATTAAACATTTTGCTATTTTCCATTCTAACTGATTTTTTAATGCTTTCACAATTCATTACACTGATGTCACTACACTGATTTCACAATCCTCTAATGAGTTGCAACCTATAGTTTGAAAAATACTAAAACCACCAGAAAAGACAATGACAATTCCAACATGGACTGAATGAAAGGATCAGTTAGGGTGTACTAGAAAAAACAAATGCTTCGGAGAGTCCCAAGATGTTTAAGTCCTGTTTCCTCCATTTACTAACTAGTAGTCTTCAACAAGTTGCTTTACTTTTCTGAGCCTCAGTTTTCTCATTTGAAAAAGTACAAAAACAGTGATGCCCATCCCAAAGTGTTACTGGGCAAATGGTTCTTTGTAAAACACAATGTTCTATCTATATAGATGCTGTTTGTTTTATTAGAACATAGGCGGATTATCTACAATGATTGCTATTTCACTGACCTATGTACTTGTTTTCAGCTGGAAGATGAAGATCTGGATTTAATTCGAAATTACTCTTCCAAAGTTCAGCCCAAGAGTTTTCAACATCTGCAGAGGCGGAAAAACAAACTGTTTCAATCAAAAATGCAATGTTCAGAATTCTCTCAATAACAAACCAGTCAACAACCAGCCTTCACAAATCAATTCTCCTTTCTTCAGAAACCGATCAGCGATATATCCAGGCATTCTAGACTCTTGATACTCAAAGTGTGGTCTCTGGGAGCTTAGCTTGTAGCTTTGCAGAATGTGAGGCCCTACCCAAGAGCTACTGAATTGGAATCTGTATTTTAATAAGCTCTCCAGGTGTAACATACGCACATTGAAGAAGTTTAAGATGTACTTTTCTAAAACATAGTCACAACTGCTCCCAAACTAGCAAGACAATAGGAGTTTTTCACTAGCTGACAAATATAGATAAAGCAAAGAAGTCATAGCAAAGAAGTATAAATAATTTTCATTTGAAGGTAATCTGAAAATATATACTTCTTCCCCTACAAGAACCATCAGATACATTATTAAGGAATAAAAATTCCCAGGTGAGTCAGATATACCTAAATTATGTAGGACAATTATTAGAAACATTTTACCTTCCATACTATACTGAGTCCCAAACCATTTCTCCTTGAGGTCACATTTTCCCTCATTAGCACCAGACAGTAGGACGAGATTTGCTTTTTGAGGAACGAGCTGATTAAGGGCTTCAGCAATGACCTAGCAAAGGATGGGGGTGGGATGGGGGGAGAGACACATAAACAACAATAACAACCTTAACCTACACATCTGTTAAAAAAGACAGAACCACATTATGTTAGACACCCCAAGATCCTAGCATCTTGCCATGAATGAAAATGTCTATAGTCCATAAACACCCCCTAATAAACAAAAGTTCATTAGTCTATCAGTTGTTTAAAATGTCTCTTGATAATGCTATATAAGGGGGGACACCAAAAAACTAGAATTATCTTCTGGAAGAGAATTATCTTCTTGTAGTACAGGCTTCCCCTGCTAGGTGTGTGTTCCAGGAACCCATCTGTATCAGTGCACCAGCTGGTGCTGTGAGAGGCTGTGTTCAGTTTCAGTGAAATTTTCTTAGTCTCTTTTAATGCATTTGCCCATTTCATGACGGGTGATTTATGGGCACACCTGCCCACACCATGCTGAGTATTCAGTTTTTGACCAAAAACAGCATCACCCCCAAGCCCCACCCTTGATTTCACCCTGAGCAACTTTTTTATTTCCCCAGCTGAAAAAAAGTACTGAAAGGGAAATGTTTTGCTGATGTGGAAGAGGTGAAACAAAAATGGCAGAAGCACTAAAAAGCATCAAAATTTATGAGTTCAAAACCTGTTTTGAGCAGTGGAAAAAAAGTCTCAATAGGTGTATTGCATCAAATGAAGAGTACCTGGAAGGTGACTGAAGTCTGAAGTTTAAACATGTAAGAATAAATACACAATTTTCTTATATACTCATCTCAAATTGTACATAGTAACAGCACTAGCAGTAAAAATAGCTATCACTAAATTTTTACTATGTGTCAGATAATGTTTAACATGTTATTTTATTTAATACTAAAAACAACCCTAAGGTATACCAATTTTATAGAAAATAACAGCTTCAGAGGTTAAAGATAATTTGCTCAGGTTGAAGATTATGTAATCTGTATGGGACAACACATCTAAAAGTGGCAAAAACGGAGTTCTAACCAAGTCTGTACGTAATTCCAAAGACTACAGTACTCTTAGCTGCCACCTCACACCTAAGAAGCAGTGAAAATGATCCCATGTAGGGCTTACTCCAGTAATTCTTCAGCTATGATAGGACTAAAACAAGATTTTATGGGTTAGGTTTAAAATGCTAACTACCATTTAAACACCATTTCTTTGAGGAAAAAATGACAAATGGAGGTTCAGAAAAAAACACTTAAGACCCTTGGGCACAACCATCCTAGGGAGACGACAAGAACGTGTGGTTGCTGCTTTTTCCTTTGCCTTGCCCGGCCTTCTTTAAAATTAGTAATAGTAGAATACCCTTTATCAAAGTTTCTCAACCTTAGCGCTTTTGATATCTTGGGCCAGATAAATCTTTGTTGTGGGGTGCCGTCTTCAGCACTGTAGGATGTTTAGCAGTATCTCTGGCTTCTACCCATTAGATGGCAGGAGCACCCCCAGTTTTGACAACTGAAATGTCTCTATATGAACAAATATCCCCCAGGGGGCGAAATCACCCCTGGGTGAGACCTGCTACCCTATAGGGAAAAAACATGACTTACTGCCCAGGAACAGTGGAGGGAAGACCATGACCAACTTTTTTTTTTTTTTTTGTATGTAGTATTATCTATAAATCGTATGTTTTGAATTCAGGGAATCTTATATTTTTCTTGTAAATATTTTCAAAATGATTAAAATTTAATTGTGCAGCATCTCCAACTGAATTCAAAGGTAAGCTAAACAACTCTCTAAATATGCTTACCAACCAAAGCACATAATTCTTGGTAATCACTTTAATTATTTAAGTTGATGTTTCAACACTTAAAAAATGGTAAGAATAGTACCTAAGAAGAGGATTTGATTTTCTCCTATTAAAACATAATCATATACAAGAAACATGAAAAATTACCCACAAAACTACTGGTATTTTTTCTATTTAAACAAACAAGAAGACAACTAAACACAATCAAGCTTTCTCCATTCCCACAGTTCTTAAGTACTTTTCTCCACTTTCTCACCCTCCTGCTTCTCCAAATGTAAGTATTAGAACCCCCTTACTTCTGGCTTGTATTCAAAAAGAAGCTGATCTCCAGTGAGAAAGTCCTGCAGTGGGTACAGCTGCATGTTTTCACACATGTTTTCCACATACTCAACCGGATCTGTCTGTAAAGAGGTAAAATTATTTCACACTAGAAACTCCCCATTATTATCCTTAATTTGTCACAAATACTTTTCTCTTAAAAAAAATAACAATGAACCAAAAGCTTCTGAACAGATAAAACCAAACTTAACTGCAGTTAAAGAAACAGATGGTCAGAATTTCAAAAAAATAATTAACCAGAGCCACTAGCTTAAGGAGCTTTAACCTAACACCCCTCCAATCCCCCACCCTGAGCCCTACAATACACAGGCTCTAATTATGTCACAGCCTCCTCATGAGAGCAATTATAAGACTGAACTATAAATGCCTATTTATATGCCAAATGTCCCACAATGCTGTGAGGTCCCTAAAAACAGGGTCTTCATCACTTTATCACTGCAGCACTATCACCTAAAAGTTACCTACAAGCTATCTGTAACCATGAATCAAATTAATGTAAAAATCAAAACATATGATTAGATAAAAGTCTTGATATAAGAAATTAATTAATCAGTATATTATTTCAATTTAAACCAAAGTTCTCTCACCTATGAAATGGAAATACTCTTCCAGAAGAAAGCGATCAATTCAAGCATGTGAGCACTCAGATGCACAGAATCTTGAACCAAGTGGAACCAAGTGGTTCCATTCCCACATTTTGTAATGAGGACATATACTCAGATTGTCTAGGTCATTTGTCCAAGGTCACACAGTGAGAAAGTAACAGGCAGAGTTATGACAGAGAAATGATTGGTTGCTTCTCAAACACGCCCCAACTGAGACCAAACTTACAACCCAGGCATGTGCACTAACTGGGAATCGAACCGGTGACATTTCGGTTTGCAGGACAACACCCAACCAACCGAGCCACACTGGTCAGGGCTATGTTTAACTTGTTAAGGAACTACTAAATGGTTTTCCAAAGAAATGCACCACTTTACACCCCCACCAGCAATGTATGAAGGTTCTAATTTCTCTACATCTTCTCCAACACTTGTTAATATCCATCCTCTATTTTTTCATCTACTACAAACTTTTACTGTCTTCCATTATTGTTATATTGTTCCTATTTTTCTGCCTACAGAAAAGCACTTAAACAGCTTTTCTCTAGTTCAAATAGTTGACCTATAAGACATACTGAGTCCAAGTTCCTATGTGAAATTAAAATTTTTTTTTCGATTAATTAAAAAAAGATTAGTTTGAAAAGGGCATTCCTATTTACCTTTATTGATGAAGACTAGAAAAAAATCTGAAAAGGAGACATTTGAACTTTGTTTAAAAAGACATTAGTAAAAAGATTTATTTTACTCAGAAAAATAAGCTGAGCTATGGAACTAGTTTAGCAGTGCATACAGATACAGACCTCACCGATCTGTTTTGACTTTGCACTGATTAGGTTTTCATTTAAGGTGTTTTGGGCTCACGTTTTAAAATCAAAGTAAGTATTCATGAATATTGCTAAAAGTGAAAGAAATGAGCTATAAAATGCAGAGATGTCAGTAAACAAAAATCTTGAAATGCCTTGCTAAGAAGGAACCGAAGGGACAGAAAGGAAATGTCACTCACTCAACCAATGCTAAAAAGCAGATCCCCCAAAAAGGAATTTGTGCATCACTTATGATTGTATTCCACAATTCTTGTCCCCACTCCTTCTCTGCCACGGTTCTGGCCCACATGTTGCCACCACAGCTGAAAAGGACAGTGAACAAAACCACTCCCAATAAGGTAGATGGCAGGACTTGTGGCTCTATGCATAGCAATCTATTAATAGGGAGGAGTGTGTGCAGGAGCATCCAAAGGCCAATACAAGTCACAGCAGCCTTTCTGTTTTCACAGAATAAGATCATTTCAATTTCAAGTGACTTCAAGTATGTAGAGCAGATTACATAGGAATCAATAACAACTCGAACCTTATAGTTTTTGTGATCGTATCCTCGTGTGCTTAAGTTTTCTCTACTTATAGTAGATATCAGGGAATCACCGTTGGTAATGATCCAAAAAGGCAGGCTCCAAGATACCCTACAAACTGGTTCTAAATTACAGGCTGTTAATCTAGGGTCCATGGACACCTCCTATAAAATAGCAGTGAACAAATTCAGGAGAGGGTGGCAGTGCAAGAATGTGGTTGGGAAGAAATTACATATTTATTTTCACTAATCTCTAATTTCTCATTTTTACTCAATTATGACTATGGCAACAAACCACAACAGTATTAGTAGCATCTATGACTATAAGCAATAGAAATCACAATATAGTTGCAGATCTTAAAATATCATACTCATTGCTATCTAAAAACTGTAACAATTATTAGACCTACCACTAGACCTTATCATTAAAATATTAGTAAAAAGATTATATGTTACTATTTTGAGTACTTTCTTTCAATCTTTTGTAAACAATGTATTTTATTTTATGCACTTAGAAAAACTATTCTACTAACTGTGTAACAATTAACAGTATTGTTTCAATGTTAAACTGAGTTTGACAATTTTAGTCAGATTATGCAAGAGAATACATTTATTTGTTTTTAGCAGATACATGCTTAAAAATGTACGAAGTACAATAATATCTATGATTAAATATCAAATGTTTTGAGGAAAAAATACACATACACCCACACACACATATATAAAGAGATCAAGAAAAAAAAAAACATGGCAAAATAGCAATTGGTGAATCCGGGTGAGGGATATACCAGTGGTCACTGGACCGCTATGGCTGTTTGAGTTTAAAAATTTGGAGGGATAAAATATTATTCTGAGGAGGAGTGCACAGGTTTAACAGATTTCCAAAGGGATCCAGGGCACAAAAGGCTTTAAAAAAAAACACCCTGCTCTAAAATTCTTACCTTTCAGCCTTATAAAATACCTTCCTTTCATAGACCCTATACAACAGACATGTAGGATCACTGACTTTTTCACAGTACTCCAGAGGACCTTATGTGCTTCCCATTACTTAGAATGTATCCAAACCATATCCATTTTTAAATGCTGAAATCAATTCAAATTTACCTTATCCATGAAACCTTCCCTGGCCATATTCCAATCAAGGCAAATGCTCTCCTTGCCCTGAAATCCCAGAGTGCACTGTTTCTAACATTATATATGGTTATACTACTGCTTATCTTGTAGGACGTCTTCATAATATTGGAATTCCCCAAATATCAAGTACCATAGCAAGCTCTCCATGAATGTTTATCAAAGGGATAGACAGATGGATGACCATATAATATATAATCGTATATAAGCTAATCATATATATAATCATATATATATATATATGATTAAAGTATGATTTTTTTCAATCTGCCTAATACTTCACCACTACTCAGTAAAAATACTCAAAAACATGAGAGTTAATTTTCAGATAGAAAGTCCACTGACATTTCCAAAACTAGGAACAATGGTGCTGACTGGTATGGCTCAGTGGGTTTTATGTCGCACCCTGCAAACCCAAAGGTTGCTGGTTGATTCCCAGTCAGGGCACCGGCCTGGGTTTTGGGCCAGGCCCCTGATTAGGGACCTGCAAGAGGCAACCTATTGATGTTTCTCTCTCACACATCAATGTTTCTCTCCCTCTCTTTCTCCCTCCCTTCCCCTCTCTCTAAAAATAATAAATTAAATCAAAGAGGAACAATGTCCACACCAGTTTTCATCTTGGTCACAGAAAACATTCAAAAAGAATTTGACTTCCAGTACCTGTTCTTGGTAATGAAACTCATTGTCCTCAATTTTTTGAATCTCTTCAAAAATTCTGTGAAAGAAGAAAATTATAATTAGAAGACATATTTAAATTTCTCATTCAAATCATCAGCAAGAAAAGAGAAGCATAAAAATAAATAGACTGGCCATTCACATGTAGAAGCATAATAAGAATATGGAGCCAGTAGAGGAAAATAAGCAGCAAATGCCTGACAAATGATCAAAGCAGGGCTAGAACACTGTCTGCCGGCAGCCTAAACGCTAAAACATACTAGGACTGACTTCCAGCCTAATCCCAATGAGTATGTATTACCTTTTGTCTGGGCCTAGCGTCTGCAGCATTTTTAAATACTGGAAAACAGTATGAGCCACCTAAGGACGAAACATCTGGTTACATTTTTGCATAAAGTGATAATCTATATATTAAAAAATCCTCCATTTTAATTATTTACCTCATAGAAATGTTCATAACCCTCATCAGTCAATGTAATAGAAATGCTGAATACTGAGTAAGTAGAATTTTGCTCAAATCCTGTCTCACCATTTCCACCAAATAATGCAAGAGCCCAGCATCTACAGTTAAGAGAAAAAATTTATCCAATCAATATCTTGGAACTGATAGTCAACAAACACATCAAATTAACAAAATAGGTAGGATTTCTATGAAAAATTTGGGAAATTCAGCTTTTGATGCAAACATGCTTTCCAACAGTAAGTTTAAGAACACAAACTTTAAAAGCAAAAAGGTCGCCCAAGGAACTGTAGTACATTCAGGAATCACCAGAAGGAATAGCCATATTTATTTGTTTACTAGAAACACTAATATATTACAAATAGTAAAATATTAAGTTTTATGAAGCCATAGTAATTTTACTGAACAGCAAAATATTAAAAACCTAAAATAAGGAGAGAGAAAGTCAGAATAGAGTTGGAAATTTTAATAAAATTCAGCAAGGTAGAAAGGTTATGCACATCTCAAAGCATTTCGCATTTATTGTATAAGGCATGTAAGCACCTAATAACATTACTCTTTTGTAACAACCTTGCCTTCTCAACTTTCTTTGAATGTTCTAGTACACACTAATGTTTTAAAGTACTCATTTTAATTTTTCATCTACCTTTCCATTCTTGAATTAGTGTATAGAAAAAATCAAACAAAGAATTACTTTAATGTACTGGTCCTGATGCTAAAGCTCTATTTCTATCACTTGGCTGGACAACTTAAACAATGCCTAAATGCATGAGTTGTTCTGCTAACACGACTGCACATACTGTTCGCAGTTCCACATACTTAGGATTTATCTACCCACGGAAATTCTCTTTAGTCTACCTTTTGGGTTGTAAAAGCTTGGAGATCCTCAGCATTTAAATAACTGACTTTCTTACTATTCAAATCTAAATTCTTGGTTAGAGCTAACCTTTTATGTAATTTTGGAATCTATTAGCTTATGATTTT
Source organism: Desmodus rotundus (assembly GCF_022682495.2). Taxonomy (NCBI): domain Eukaryota; kingdom Metazoa; phylum Chordata; class Mammalia; order Chiroptera; family Phyllostomidae; genus Desmodus; species Desmodus rotundus. Next base: position 34,643,782 of record NC_071389.1, read on the forward strand.
TTAAATTTGTGTACATCTACTTCCAACAGAGACTAAAAGGGGGCTTCCGAGAAAATACACACATATAATATAGCCATTAAAATAATCTAGGTTATTAAAGTAAATGTAATTAAGCATTAGATTTGATTCTAGGCTCCTAGCAGATAACACAAAAAGAGAAAAGAATGAGTTACATAACACTTATTGTCTATTGTTTTTCAGAGATTGCTATAATTCATTAATTGAATACTTGCTTTTTTCTAAGGTAAGAAAGAATGCTGCCTTTGCCTTCATGTCCAACCAGCCAAGAGATATAATGAAGTGGCTTCACCCTTTTTAAAAAATGTTAAGGTCAGAAAGTTTAAAAAGTAAGGTATTAAAACACGAGAAAACCATATTTCTGAGACTATGATATTTGAGAATATGACTATAAACTTATTCTCACATGAATTCCACTAAACATGAAATTATAATTAATTTGATAGGATAAAGACAGAAAACATGGTAAAATTTAACTTCATCTGAAATCACTGAATGAGTATAATCACTCCAAAATTTAAGACTTCTACTTTTCCTCTCAGACACCAAACTTACTTCTCTTTGTGGTAAAATCGTTCACTTTTGTTTCACCCAAAATGGAAATAATACAGGTTCTTTATCACTTTAGAACCTAATGCAATATAAATAATTCTATACCTGTAAAAGCTTTCAGTATTAGATCAGACTGCAGTGAAATGACATGTGGTGCTTTAAGGGTCAGAAAATCTAAGTTACAGCTTTAGCTTTTCCTTTGAGCAAATGCTCTTGAGCAAAAAGCTTAGCCTCTCTATATTTTTTTTCCCTCTTCACTTACCTAACTTCTTACTCATGGGATTTTCATGAAAATGCAGTAACAGGTATAAAAATGCTTTATTATATAATAATATACTTTAATAGTCTGAGTAGTTGTATATATGTTATATTGTCTTTTCCCACTGGCTTCTACTACAATTTCAGAAATATATTCCTACCAAAACAAAATATAGAAAAATATATTGTGTTAGGAAATCTAAACATTCTTAAATTTTAAAATTACTTCACAGAACTATTATCAGTAAACTTTTAGAAGTCAAGATATATTATGACTTCAACTATGTTAAGCAATCCCAAAGCCCACACAACATTGTTTAAAGTCTGAATCTGAATTACGTCTACAGTAAGACTGATGCAGGGGGGCCCATCAGGTAAAGAACAATACTTGCATCTGAACAAAGCTAACTGCACTGTATTTGATAACTCTGGAGAGATAAAACAGTTGCTTCTTTGTAAAAAAAGGGACTCCCACAAAAAGCTAATTTACTGGGTATTCACATATTCGGGAATGCAAAATAACTCATGATGAATATCACATTAAAAAAAATTAACAGTCCCCACACACACACAAAAATAACTGAAAGGAAACATACAGAAATGTTAATGGTCTTTGGAAAACAGAATCATGAATGACTTTTTCTACTCTTCAGTAATTTTCAAGATTTCTACAATGAATTACCTTAATAATCAGTTAGAGGGTAAACAGGTTTTGTTAAGAAAATAGAAAATGCCAAAAAAAAAAGGAAATAAAATGTGTTTTATATTCATTATTTTAATGTCTGAACTATATAAAATTATTGACTTTAGACATATCTTTGAGGACAGAGACCAAGAAAAGAAGAAGCAGAGCTTTACTTTTTACTTAATACACTTTTGTTCTATTTTAATATTTTATAAGTGTGTATTATTTTTACAGTAAAAATTCAAAACAGATGGATAAACTTTTAAAGATGCATGTGATAATTTTAACACTTTGGGGGACACTCTAACATAACTATACAATCAATGCATATTTTTCATATATTATCCTTGCACCAAAGGTCAGTAGACAACACATGTTCTCTGCTTTCTCACTGTAAGTATCCTGTCCTTACTAACTCTATGGGACTTGAATGTTTGAATATTCTAATACATACATTTTTTAAAAAGCAATTTTTACTGAGATTATGCAACATGCTTTACTTTCCTTCTGCTTATATTTGTATCCTTGTGGTTTTGTTTTGTTGGTAATAGTTTTTAAAAATAGGTTAAATGTTTATCTGTTTATTGGCATTTGTTTTTAATTAGAAAAGCATTTGTAGGCATTGCCTGATCTTTACCTTCAAAGAATGTCTGGATCCATGCTATATTGCTCAAATAAGATAATGATATAAATAAGCTAAAATGTTCTCCTAATTTGTATAAATCTGTCCTAATCATTCCCAATTCCTAGAAGTCCTTGAGATTTATGCTGTAGTAATATTCTAAGCTCAAAATTATTTACTTTTGACAAGATCAAACTAAATGGTCACAGTTGGCAAATAAATAAATAAATAAATAAATATTGTACTCAAAGTACTAAAGAAAATAATTACAATAGTATTCACACTATGATACTTAATTTCAAAGACTCAGGAAAAAGGCAACCAGTTACAAGAAAACTCTACTTTTTATACCCAAGAAGACATTAACGTATATAGCAAGGCTTGAAAAATTTAGTAGTGAGGTCCCAGTTTACCACCTCACCCGTGTTTATACAATAAATCCAGAACCCCCAAATTCAAACCATTTAATATGCTTTAAAAATATAACTGTCACTCAGTAAATAACGGAGTGAATTTGCCCTTGAACTCTTACCTGTAATGTTGTTGTTGAGGGGGAAGTGCCCACGTGATGGTCAGAGCATGAATTTTTCTAATTGGAACAACTAAAAAATATTTTTCAGAAGAACAAATATGAGAGTTTCACCATAACTTTTACTGTGTTACATGAATTTTTTTTAATTCAATAAATTTCACCCTCCATTAAACAGGGGAAGGTTAAATGCAATGCAATTATTATTTCAAGTTGCCAATTTTCCAATTTGAATAATGTAAATTTTGTGACTTTCATTTCAATTTGGTTTCACATGTAGAGAAAGCATGGATAAAAGAACTATCAAAATATTAAATGTTCCTAAGGATGGATCTCTTCTCACAAGAAAGAATACAGGACTAGGAGTCAGGAGCCCCCTGGTTGAAATCCAGCCCTACCACTCTCTTGCTATACACATTTAAATAATCTTGAGAAAAATCACTTGCATTTAAATCTTTTTGGATCTGTTTTCTGATGGTAGGTGAGTAGATTAGACTAAAGTAGCTCTAAGATTCTTTCCAGTGTTATTATTCTATGATTCTATGAAGAGAAAATCTAAAGTCAGAAAGAATACAACCAAAAATCAGTCAGCTTAGCTATGGAGCCAACCAACAGCAGACAAAGGGTGTGACAAAACAGTCACTTATGAGAGGGAGGAAAGAGGAAAGAGACAGGCAATGAGGCAAAAGAGGTGGAGGAAGGAATACTTAGGCAGCTAGGTTGAAGAGAAAAAAAAAACCCTGCCACGATAAAAAGAGCAAAGGAAGAGAAATGGTGAATTTAAAATGTTTCTGCAATATCCGTTATGGGCAAATTGCTAAGTAAATTATAGTATAATTACGTGATAGCTCACTGGGCAGTTATTACAAATGTATTATTAAATGAAAAAAGGAAGAGATAGGAGGGTATATACTTTACAATCTCAACTGCATTAAGAAAATATACCTATAGAAACTCAAAAGGAGATTTGGCAAAACGACTTCTCTGGATGGTAAGATTTAGGGGTGATTTTTACCTCCTATTGCTTCACAAATTTTTCTTTACTTAACAAAAATTGTTTTTATAATAAAGATACAAGAAAACAATTTCCAAAATGTCTTCCCCTCCTCTATATTTTATTTTTAATGTTTTCTCCTCCTCTATTTTTTCTTTTTAAAGGCAAAAAAAAAAAGAAAAAGAGAGACAGTAGAATATAGATTAAATGAAATAGGAGAGAAACAAACAAACAAAACCCCAAAGAACAAAAGGGAGCAAGGGGAAAACAGGGAGAAAACATGAAACAGACTCAAGCAGCAGCAGACCAATCAATCTGCTGCTGGTCAGCGGCTAACTGGATCTCCACCGTCCACCTACTCCCTTTCCAACCCAGCAGTACTTTCTGTTGTGTTCTCATTGCTGAAGAAAATTGGCAGCCTCAATTAAGTTTTAGAGAATGTGCTAAAGTTATTTCAAACAGTTTTAAACCTTTGGTTCACGAACCTCTATAAAGTTTGTTAAATGCTGGTGTGTCAAATGGATCCGTTAAATGGCCAAAGTTTGGTTTGGGTAACCCACTGAAAATAAAACAAATATATTAAAATTTAATTGGCAAAAGCCTTTATAAGCAGTATCTTTAGGGATGCCTAACTGATAGGTATGTATAATTTATTCTACATACTCCTGGCTGAAAAGCATTCCACACATAAGTGAATAGATGGCAATAAAGCCACAAAATCCTGAACGATACAACCTGTTCTTAACCCCAGTCCCAATGACTCAAACATCATTAAAACTCACAAGTTATATAAAACAATTAAAGGGACTTCCCCTCCCAATATTTACTGCCTCTCTCAGCAAATTCAATTTCAGTTCTCCTCCTATACAAAGTCATTGGAAAAAGAAAATTTATACTACAGATAATTTTTAAATTCAACAAACATATGGATTATTAGGTATAAAGCACTACATTAGGCTCTTTGGCACTTACAAGACTTGACTCTCTTTCTAAAGGCTTCCCATCTGGTTAAAGATACTGTAACTAATATTTCTTCTAAAACATGGTCAATATGAATTAATATTAAATATCTAGAAGAAGTTTTTAATCTTTCTGATTAGGAACCAAAGTGATTAGTGAATAATATTAAAGAAAAATATTTAGAATGCTTATCAGGAATTGATAGGACCTAATGAATCCCTCTATTAAATTATACCTCTTTTTTATTAGTAAAGTTTCACAGTAAAATATGTTTCAATCTGCCACTTGACATTTCCATAGCTCATCAATTTTCTAATCAAAGCAAACAAACAAAAATAAACAAATAAAACCCTGCACCTTTGGCATGGCTTTCATTATCTTTCCATACACAAAAAGTACTGCTAATTATCAATGTAAAATAACATAAAGCTAAAATAATAATAATCAGTTGTTATTACAAATTAGTCTAACATTTTTAGAGCTAATTTTTCTTTCATAAATCTACAACAAATTATATCCTGAAATGAAGAAATGCAAAAAGTCTAACTTACTCACCTGATGCAAGAAAAAAATCTGATGTCATTTATTTTACAAAACTGCAAACTGCTGACCTGGCTGGTGTGGCTCAGTGAGTTGAGCACTGGCCTGAGAACTGAAAGGTCGCAGGTTCGATTCCCAGTCAGAACGCATGCCTGGGTTGCACAGGCTATATCCCCAGTTGGGGGCATGTGAGAGGCAACTGATCAATGTTTCTCTCACACATTGATGTTCCTCTCCTCTTTCTCCCTCCCTTCCCCCTCTCTAAAAAGTAAATAAATAAATAAAATCTTTTTAAAAATGCAAACTGCTAGGAGTGGGAAGAAAGACTTAATTCCTTCACAATTAAAGTTTTTGTATTCTTTGTAACAAAAATGTAATAATAAAGTGTCAAATATTTGTATTATTTGATGAATTTGAGGTGCACAAAAAATAGCTTTCTGAAGTGAAACCCTATACAATTTCTGATAAAAGAATATGACTTTTCAGATAATATGGAAAGTCAATCATCATCAAAAAGATGATTTCTTTTACGAGGAAAGCATTTTGAGTTCCAAACAACTGACTTAAATAAACTTTCAGAAGACAATCTGTTCTGAGTCAGGAGAGACAAACATATATATATTCATTCTGCCTCCCAATACAATACTTGCTTTCATATCACAATTTCAAACACTTTCCACAGTAACAGAAAAGCTCTGAGTAAATGTAAAAAGGCATAAATTCTTCAGAATTCCTGCTTACTGTAAGCTTACAAGCTTATAAATTTTGAACTACATAAAATATGGAAACTTAGCTTCTCATCTTAGTTTTCCCACTCAAAAGCTGTGCAATCTTGCTAAACCACTTTAGGTCCTAATGACCTGTTTAAAAAACAAACTAAAAGAAAAAAACGTTTGGAACTCATACAAGAACATATAGCTTCTTTAATTCTAAAGGTGTATGATTTATGAAAGTAAATGTCTTACTTGTTTGGTATCTGAGAGAAGATTTCAGTAACCCACTTTTCCAAAGTATCCAGTGTTTCTTGGGAGGGAGGGTGGGGAGGAGACAAGAAGAGTGGAGGTACTGATCAGTATTTTACAGCATCACCATGATGGAATTCAATTAATCATACCATTTTACTGGACCCTACCTAAGGATGAAACGAGAGACACCCTCCACCATAAGAGTTTATAATCAATATGGATTAAACTCAAAATGAGAAATAACAGAGGCAATAGCTGAATTTTGCTCAAAAAAAACAATTTATGACCTATTAGTACATTAGTACACTCACAGACTGGCTTAGAGATAAGACCTATGTCTACATAAGAAAAAACATTTGCTGATAATCAAATGATTTTGTGTTTCCCTGAGCTTATCCACTTGCTGTGTGACCTCTAGAAATTCTCATCTCATTTACTTCATAATTAGGATCAAGTACTAAAGTAACTAACAGTGCACTTACTGCATCACTGACCAAGGCAAACAAATCCAAAGGAAATACTACTTCAGAGTAATTAATTCTAAGGGCCGTAGTAAGTAATATTACCTTTGGACTGAACCACTAAAGTCATGTAATGAGCAGAGTAGTAACGCATCCAGAATTCTCTCAGTCTAGTATATGTATCAATATTATTCTTTTTTGGCTCATGTTTGAGAGTCTCGGCATTTCCTGGAAAAAGATGAAAAATATAGAAATAAAGTTTTCTTTTCACAAAGTCTCTATACCAATAAGATATGCTCTACTACCATTATAATTAATGAAATAACCCAAGTGACTCAGGAATATTGAATCAGTATATAATAATAATATTACTATAAGACAAAAATTCCCAAGAAACAACTTCAAAGTATATTTAATACATAAGAAATGAACTCTAGTTGATAAAACCTTAGTCAACAGTAATTGCCTTAAGCTTTCTTTCTTAATAGTCTACTATTCAATTCAGGTTTTATCTCTGAATTATTTTAATAATATTCTCCATAATTCTTAAAAATAAATCACATAAAGCAAGGATGCCATATAAAATGTTTATAACTGTACAAAATATACATGGAAGCAAAACATCCTCTGAATGAAGTACCATTTCAATCTGCTCATCCCAGATTTGGCCAAGAGGATTAATATCAGGCTTTAACTGACTCTAATACTAAGATAAAGGCATTGTTAAAAACAAATACCATTTAAACAGCTTACCAATTAAACAAAATTAGGTCACAGCTCAAAAAATATTAGAGAAATCATTGCTGAATCTCTGTTGATAAATGGAAATGTCAGGTTGGGGTACAGCACAGCTTTTACAGTCAGATAAACAGAGGTTCAAATCTTATTTTCACCAGTGTGTGACTTAAGCAAATTATATAACTTCTCTTAGTGTGTTTGTTTCTTTCTCTTTAAATAGAGATGATAAGGGTACCCAGCTCATCACACTGTTAAGATGATCAAATGAGATGATTCATGTAGTGTTGGCAGAGTATCTAAAACCCAAAAAGCATTCACAAAATGTTAGGTTCTATTCTTTATATAGTCAGTGTTAGAGAACCTGATATAGGCATGCTTAACTACTTTGTATTTGAAAACGTAAAAGGTACCTAGCTGCCCTACTTTTATACTTTTCCATTCTTTATCAATTTTTCATAATCTCAATCTTCCTTAACTAGAAAATATGAAATAAGATGAAGTATTTAGTATCTTACCCCAAAAAAATTTCCCCATAGGATGTCCAGGTCTAGCAAGGCTTCCAAACAACATTTCCTTTCTGTTTGCATCAGAAGGTCTTGCAAGCTGATATTCTGTCAGTTGTAAAGAAACATATTTAATTACATGAAATTCAGTATCTGCTTTATTATCTAGAAATTCAAGCTTAAAAAACTAAAAGTAAGGAATAAAATTAATTTTATGAATCATGTGTTTGTTTTAACATTTTTTATTGTTGTTCAAATACAGTTTTCTGCCCTTTTCCCCCACCCCTTCCCACCCCCCCAGGCCTCCCATCTCCCTCCCTTGTTTCCACCCCCCCTTGTTATTGTCCATGTGTCCTTTATAATTGTTCCTGCAAACCCTTCACCCTTTTTCCCTATAATCCCCTCCCCTCTCCCCTCTGGTCACTATCAGCCTGTTCTCAATTTCAGTGTCTTTGGTTATATTTTGCTTGCTCATTTGTTTTGTTGGTTAGATTTCTGTTAAAGGTGAGGTCATACGGTATTTGTCTTTCACCACCTGGCTTATTTCACTTAGCATAATGCTTTCCAGTTCCACCCATGCTGTCACAAAGGGTAGGAACTCCTTCTTTCTTTCTGCTGCATAGAATTCCACTATGTAAATGTACCATAGTTTTTTGATCCACTGATTTACTGATGGGCACTTAGGTTGCTTCCAACACTTGGCTATTATAAATTGTGCTGCTGTGAACATTGGAGTGCATAGGTTCTTTTGAATTGGTGTTTTTAAAGATTTTATTTATTTATTTTTAGAGAAAGGGGAAGGAAGAAAGAGAGGGAGAGAAACATCAATATGTGGTTGCCTCTCACAAATTCCCTGCTGGCAACCTGGCCAGCAGCCCAGGTGTGTGCCCTAACTGGAAATTGAACTGGTGACCCTTTGGTTAGCAGGAGAGCACTCAATTCCCTGGGCCACACCAGCCAGGCCATAATTTTTGCACACTGATTTCAACCCATTCTCAAAACTATATGAAGAAAAACATACTGAAAGCATTTGAGACAGAGAATATAGAATATAATTCCTAGGTCCCAAAAAGTAGGAAATTTTTCCGTGGTTATTACGGTTTTCAATTCACTCAAATATTTGTCTGAGCCTACGATGAAACAAACACTGTGGTGGGAAAGTAACAAAAATGAAGAAAGTAAATCCTTGATTATAAGGAGCTACTAGAGTTAGAAGGAATCCCACTCTCTTGTTACAAATAAATTTAGGTCCACAGTTAGTGACATTTCAGTAAGTAAAACACGAGTTGGCTGAGTTCCAAATAGATGGCTCTTTACACTCATCTGCAGTTTACACAGCCTAGTGAATATATTAACATTATTAGAAATAGACACTGAATCAAGCCAAGGAGGAAAATAATACAAAAGGAGGAACAAGTATAGAGACCTTGCCTCTTCAGTTGCCACAAGCCAAGCCTAACCTATATGAACTGGAAGTCCCCCTAAGTCTAGTATTACATTTTTCTAACACTCAAATAAAGCAGGCCAGGTTAACCTACAATGGTGCTATTTATTAGTACTCTGTAATTAATCAATATTTTTAGCACAGCTCTATAATAAAGCCTCACCCTGTACAAGCACAGTTTTCTTTATGGTCTTCATTCTTTAAATCCCAAAGGTAAGAAAAACTGTCAAAAAATAAAATTAAATGCATTTCCTGCTCAGGGATTTAGTTTTTTCATCCATAAATGTATCATAATGATTTTTAGAACTACCAAAATTCAAGCTACAAAGCACCTACGAACACAGTAACAAAGGATAAACTATTTAAATATCAGGATGGTATTCAAAATAAAGCCTCAGAGAAACTCTTTCCATGCAAATATGTGAACTTTTAAAGTTTTAACACTCTGTATTAGGTTTAAGAATTAGGCTCCTGCCCTGGCTGGGTAGCTCCACTGGTTAGAGTATCATCCCAATATGCCAAGGTCGTGGGTTCAATCTCTGGTCAGGGCACATACAAGAAGCAACAAGCTAATACATAAGTAAGTGAAACAACAAGTCGATGTTTCTCTCTCTCTCTAAAATCAGTAATAAATTTTTTTAATTAAAAAAAAAAAAAGAACTAGGCTCCTGCCCTGCAAAAGATTAGTCACTATGGTAAACCCTCAGAAAATGAAGGCTGAAAAAATAAAAATCTATCATCCTTTTATTTCAAATCTATACAATTATACATTTAATGGCTTCAGGAATAGACATGACACATCGATCTCAATTTAGTCCTTATTATATAGAGATAAAATGGTCTAAAGTGATAAAGAATGATAAATGTGTTAATTAATAACTGGCAGTGAAGGAAAAAGTGGTAAGACATAAAGCACTGCTCTTACCACTATCAACAGCTTCAACTTCACGGTCAATTGCATCTCTGATCATTAGTGGATGGATGAAGAACTGGGCCCATCTGAAAAAAATAAATTGGCATTTTTATTGTTCAGTGAAAGCTTTTCATCAGCCAATATCTTACTTTTTAATCAAGAAATTTTACTAAGTTGGAGATGTACTTCATAATCACGTGTGTAAAATCTAAATAATATTCTGCATTTCTGTATTTTAAAGTCTACAAACTACTTTTTATACTATGAAATTAAAGACCCATGCAAAAAAACACATAAAACATAAACATACAGGCTAATGGGTAACTATAAGGTAAACACCTCTGTGGCCACAACCTAGATAAAGAAATAGACAACTGTCAGAACTCTAGAAGCACCCAGCCCCTCCTTTATCCTTAGAGTTAATATACTGAATATTATTGTAATCATTTCTCTGCTTTTCTTTATAGTTTTACCACCTATATATATTGATATATTTCTAGACCAGTATTTCTTGACCTTTCTTATTTCATGATCAACCCCAGGAAGGCTTTGCAGAAATTTTCTCCTAATCACTCTATTAAATTTTAATACCACAGATAGATGGTTTGTTTATACACTGTATCTGTGGCTTTATATATAAAGAGTGTATAAAGCCTATTCTCTTTATTCAATGAATGGTTACAAATAATAAAATGACTTTTTTTTTTCATTTGGTAGTCCTATTTTTAATCTTTTGAGGAATCTCCATACAGTTTCCATAGGGGCTGCACCATTCCACACTCCCAACAACAGCACATGAGGGTTCCCTTTTGTCCATCTGTATTTGTTGGGGAAAATGTCTATTTATGTCTTCTGCCCATTTTTTAAATTTGATTGTTTGGGTTTTTTTAAATTATTTTATTGTTGTTCAAATACAGTTGTCTGCATATTTTTTTGATGTTGAGTTTTATAAGTCTTCTATATCTTGGATATTAACCTCATCAGATATGTTATTTGCAAATATTTTCTCCCATGTAGTGGTTGTCCTTTCATTTTGTTCATGGCTTCCTTTGCTGTGCAAAAGCTTTTATATTCTTATTTGCTTAATTTTGCTTTTGCTGCCTTGCCTGGGATACATATTCAAAAAATATTACTACGACTGTTGTCAAAGAACTTACTGCCTATGTCTTCTAGGAGTTTTATGGTTTCAGGTCTTACATTTAAGTATTTAATCCATTTTGAGTTTATTTTTGTATATGGTTTAAGAAAGTTATCCAGATTAGTTCTTTGTATGTATCTATCCAGTCTTTCCATCACTATTTATTGATGAGACAGTTCTTTTCCCATTGTATTATTTTTGCCTCTCTTGTAGATTAATTAACCATATGAATATGTGTTTATTTCTAGACTCTCTATTCTGTTCCATTGATCTATGTGTCCATTTTTGTGCCAGTATAGTTTGAAATCAGGGAGATTGATACCTTCAATTTTTTGTTTCTCAAGATTGCTGTGGCAATTCAGAGTCTTTTGTGGTTCCATATAAATTTTAGAATTAAATATATGCTCCTTTCCTGCTCTCCATAGCTTCTCAGAATGACATTTTTTTTAAGTTAAAAGAAAATTTTAAATTTTTTAAATTGATTTTTAGAGAGAGGAAGGGAGAGAAACATCAGTCTCTTGTTCCACTGATTTATGCATTCATTGGTTGTTTCTTGTATGTATGAACAAACAAAATGTAGTATATATCCATACAATGGAATACTATTTAGCAATGAAGTACTAATATATGCTACAAAATGGATGAAACTGGAAAATATTATGATAAGTTTAAAGTCACTCACACAAAGACCACATATTGTGTGATTCCACTTACATGAAACGATGTCCATTTTACAAACGAAGAAATAAGACACAGAGAAGTTAGTTTCCCACAAACCCTCAGTTAGCAAATGGCAGGGTCAGCACTCAGTCCAAGGCAACCTGGCTCCACATTTGTATTCAGAAATATTACACTATACTGTTTCTCAAAATGAATGGCTTTTGTACAAGATGTCCTGGTCAGTTATTTGAGGGACTCCAAGGCACTTTGCTTAGCCCTAAGGGGCACACAAATTCTACAGTACCCTTGCGCTCCATATGTGGAATCATAGAATATGTGGTCTTTTGTGAGTGGCTTTTTAAATTTGACATAATGTTTTCAAGGTTCATCCATGTTGTAGTATGTATCAGTACTTCATGTCATGGCTAAATAGTATTCCATTGTATGGATATATACCACATTCTGTTTGCCCATCAGCTGAGGGACGTTTAGTTGTTTGCACTTTTCTGTTATGAATAATGTTGTTATGATTATTCATGTAGATAAGTGGGTTTTGAAGCTCACTTAGAGAAGAAACTCTTAACTAGCTAACTAGATATTCACTAAGATACTGTCAACAGTTTTTCTTTTCAGTACCTGGCAGAATTGATAGGTTGAATAACTTCTGATGAATTAAATAATAAAACAGAATATTTTTATTTAATTCTAAAACTCACTCAAAGTTTTAGAATCAAATAAAACAAAGGATCAAACTTACATTCACCATAGCAACCAACTGGCACGTGCAAACCATTTGTAGCAATGACTTCAAGAGCAATCATTTGAAAGTCCCCAGTCATCTATCCACCAGTTTTGTAGCTCTGACCTCGCATACACTTTGTCTATCTTCCACAAACTCAATGTCAGTATAAATGGTGCTTATATGATACTCAAGAATAACTCAAAAAGAAATTAAATAGCAAGCAAAAAATTTTGCTAGGTCGGACTAAGCTTTGGAGGGCCACAAACCATTATCATATCAAATGTTTTCTTGCCCGTCCCCCAAAGAGAACACTTTCATCCCCCTGAGAATGTATGTAGTAGACAATATAGTTTTGTTTTTGAACTTCATATTGATGGAAACAAATTGTGTATTCTTTATGTCTAATTTATTTAACTCAATACTAAGTTTTTAAAAATATTTTTTAATCTTCATCCGAGGATATTTTCACTGCCCCTAGAGAGAGAGGAGGGGAGAGGCAGAGAAACATCAAACAGTTGCCTCCCGTATGCATCTGGATCAGGGATCAAACCCACAATCTAGGTATGTGCCCTGACTGAGAATTGAATGCACAATCCTTCAGGGATGGGACAACGCTCCAACCGAACCACATGGGCCAGGGAAACACTATATTTTTAATATTCATCCATTATGGTACATGTAGCTGTGTTTCATTTCTTTTCATTGCAGTAGAATATGACACTATATGAATTTATTAATCCATTCTACTGCTGATGGATAATTGGGCTTATTTCATGTTTGGACTACTACAAACAATGCTGCCATAAACATTAACATCCTTAAAATTGTGCACTGGGCCACATGTGAATGAAAGGAACTCCTAGGTAATAACATACGTGCGCATATGTTCAATATCACTGTCTAATACCAAACGTTTTCAAAGTGATTGTACTAATTTGCACTTGAATCAACAGTTCCAATTCCTCCATTTCTCCTCAACTTCACCCTTACTTGGTATTGTCAGACTTTAAATTTCCTGCAACTTTTAGGATAATTAAATCTCCTAATGGTTTTCTTCATATTTTCCTGATTCCTAATGAGGGTAAACACCATTTCATATAGTTATTAATAACTTGAATTTCTTCTTCTGTAAAATGCCTGTTTTTGTGCTTTTTTTCCTATTAGGTGGTAATTTTTCTTATTGATTCTAGAAATATATACAATCATCCATTTATATATGATATAATTATGTTACATATAATTATACATATATCTAATAATTAAAAATCAATGATAGTTATTCTAAATGTAATATATTACAAATATGTTATTCTACTTTCTAGTTGTTTTTTCACACTATAGTACTTTTAATAAACATAATATACATTTTTCCTTTATGTTTTGTGCCTTGTTTGATAATTCTTATCTAAAGTCACACATCTCTAAAACTTTCAGTTGTACTCTTCATTTTTTGGTCTATAATCCACTTAGACTTGATTTTTTGTATATGTTGTGAGGCAGGGAGTCCATCTTGTTTCTATCATTATAGAAGCCCAACTGTTTCAACATCATTTCTTTAAAAAGCTCTTTCACCACTGTACCATATTGTCCCTATGAAAAATCAAGTGTCCACATGTATGCTAGTCTATTTCCAGGGTCTCTATTCTATTCCATCATCTCTGCTTCACCCCATGCTAACACCACAATGTCCTAATTACAAAATAGATCTTAATATCCAGTAGGGCAATTCCTGCTACCTTGTTATTTTTCTACTTCAAAGGTATCTTGGCTATACCTAGCCCTCTGCATTTCTTATAAATTTTAGAATTATCTTGTCTATTTAAAACTAAAGAAATCTTCTGAGATTGTGGTTGTGATATCACTACACTGTACATTAACTGGGGAGAACTGACATCAAATTCCATCAAACTGGCTCCAGAGCCGGAGCCCCTTTCATTCTAGTGCACTGTCCCCCTAGTGTCTCCATACACTGTGCACCTCTCCGTGAGAGCTGAAACGAAAAAGCAAGGTGTTGCTTTGTTCAACTTCAGCTGTGAATCCATGTATCAGCAACTCAACTTTTTCACAATAATTTACAAAATTGTTCACATGTCCACAAATGACTGTAAAAGCATCATATTGATTTTGGAATTACAAATAAATTTTAGTGAGCATGTGAATTCTCCACAAATAATAAGAATCGTTTGTAAAAGATTACATCATATGAAAATAAAGATAGTTTTACTTCTTCCCAATCTGCATGCCTCTCATTTCATGTTCTGCTCTAACTGCCCTCGCTCAAACCTGCACTTCAGTGTTGAACAGAATGGCGATGGCTGACATCTTGATCCTGATCTTCGGGGAAAAGCTTTCCATGTATCACCGTTATGTATGATATTAGTTGTGGGTTATTCATAGATACGCTTTCCTTTCACTCTTAGTTTAATTTCATATTATTCATAGAAATGAACAGAAGTTCATAGAAAATTCATGGAAAATTCAAATTCAATTCAGAGAAAATTTCCTTTCATTCTTAGTTTAAGGGTTATTGGGAAAGAGTGGTGGATTTTGTCAAATGTTTTTTCTGTTTATATTGAGATTATATCTTGAAATGTGACTTTTGTCCATCTGTTAATTTGGCAATATTACCTTGATTTGTATGGTGAACCAATCTTGCATTCCTGGAATAAATCCCACCTGGACATGGTGTATAATTCTTTTTCTATGTTGCTGCATTCACTTTCCCAGTATTGTGTTGAGGATTTTTGCTTCTCTATTCGTAAGAGATACTGGTCTGTAGTTTTCTTGTGATATCATTATCTAGGTGTGGTATCAGAGCAACGGTAGCTTTTTAGAATGAGTTAGAAAGTTCCTCTTCTTCTATTTTTTTGAAGGTACTTATGAGGTATTAGTGTTAATTATTCTTTAAATGCCTGATAGAATTCACCAGTGAAACCATCTGGATCTATACTTTTCACTTGGGAAGTTCTGGATTACTAATCCAATCTCTTATTACATAGCTATTCAGATTTTGTCTTATTGAGTCAGTTTCAGTAGTTTGTGTCTTTCTAGAAATTTGTACATTTCACCCGGGTTATCTGTCTGTTGACATATATTTACAGTATTCCATTACAGTCCTTTCTATTTTGGTAAGATCATAGCAATGTTCACTCTTTCATATCTGATTTTAATAACCTGAGTCTCCCTTTTTCTTTGTCAGTCTAGTTGGTTTGTCAATTTGTTGCTCAAATAACCAACTTCTTTTTAAATTTTCCCTATTGTTTTTCTATGCTCTATTTCATTTATTTCCACTGAAAGTTTAATGCCCTTCCTTCTGCTTACTTAGATTTACATTGCTCTTTCTTCTCCAGTTCATTAAGATGAAAGTTTAGGTCATTGACTTGAGATCTTTTTTCTTAATGAGGTGTCTATAGCTGTAAATTTCCCTCTGAGCACTGTTTGTGATGCACCCCATAAATTTTGGTGTGTTGTTTTCATTAGTCTCTAAGTATTTTTAAATTTCCTTTGTTGTTTCTTCTTTGACCCACTGATTATTTAGGAGTGTGTTGTTTATTTTTTACAGATTTGTGGAATTTCCCAACTTTCCTTCTGTTATTGACTTCTCATTTTATTCCATTATAGGTAGAATGCATATTTTGTATAATTTCAACCTTTCAATATTGGGAGTTGTTTGACAGTCTATTATATGTCTATGCTGAAGAATGATTCATACTGCACTTAAGAATGCAGTGTTTTTCTGATTTGGAGTGGAGTGTTCTATAGATGTCTATTGGTTTATACTGTTGTTCATGCCTTCTATGAAGACAACAAATTTCTTGTTGATTTAGCCAGTTGTTCTATCCTTATTGAAAGTGACTTGTTTACATCTGCAACTATTATTACTGAATTACGTATTTCTCCCTTCAATTCTGTCAGCTTTTGCTTCATGTATCTGGGGCTTTCTTGATAGATAAATGTGTTTATAACTGTTATATCTTCTTGATGAATTGACCCTTATATATTGATTATAAAATTCCTTTTTCCCTAATAACAATTTTGGTCTTAAAGTCTGTTTTGTCTGATATTAGTATAGCCACTCCAGTTCCCTTTTAATTATTATTTGCATAGTATATATTTTCCCACAATCTGCTGGTATATTATAATCTAAAATGGTCTTATATATAGCATGTATAGTTGAATTGAGTTTGTCTACCCATTCTACTAACATTTGCCTTTAATTGGAATGCTTAATCCAGTCATATTTAATTTATTAATAAGGAAGAATTTATGTTCACCTTTGCTATTGTTTTCTATAAGTTTTGTCTTTTTTCCTTTCTAATTCTCCATTGATGACTTCTTTTTGTTAAAATAGGTATTTTCAAGGGTGTCATTTTAATTCTGTTGTCTTTTATTATATTTTTGTTTTCTTAACATCATAACTTGTAATAATTCATTACAAGTTAATATAAAAACTTTGCTTCTATTTATTTATTCTCTCTCCCCTCCTTTGTGCTATTGCCATAAAAATTGTCTTTATACAGTATACACCTATCAAAACAGGCTTATAATTTTTATATTATATGGGCAGTTGTCTTTTAAATCAGATAGAAGAAAAGTTTACAAAAAATATATTCTGTCTTTTTATCTATGCAGTTACCTCTACCATTGCACTTTATTTCTTCGTGTAGATTTAAGTGTCCTTTCATTTCAGTATGAAGGACTCTACTTAATATATCATATAGGGAAGATCTGTTAGTGACAAATTTTAATTTACTGTCTTAATTTCTCCATTTAGAAAGATATTTTTGCTGGATATAGAATTCTTGATTGATAGTATTTTTCTTTTAGCACTTTATGTCATACTATTGCCTTCTTATTTTTTTAATTTTTGCCCCTGACCCCAACTATTGCCCTCTTACTTCCATGGTTTCTGTTGGAAAATCAGCTGTTTACCTTATTGAGATTACCTTGTATGAGAAAAGCTGCTCCTCTCTTGCTACTTTCAAGATTCTCTTTATATTTGGCTTTTGATAGTATGATTACAATGCATCCTGTTGTGGATATTATTGTTTTTATCCTTCTTGGAATCTGTTGAGCTTCTTGACTATGTAGATTCTTGTCTTTTAACAAATTTGGGAAGAGTTTGCTATTATGTCTTCAAGAATTTTATTCTGTACCCTTTTCTCATTTTCTTTTTGGCACTCCCATGATGCATATGTTACTATGTTTAATGGCATCCTACAACTCTCTGAGGCTCTTTATTTTTCTTCATTTTTAAAAATTTTCTTCCTCAGACTAAGTAATTCCAACTGACCTACCTTCAAGTTTGTTGATTTTTTTCCTTTGATAGCTCAGATCTGCTGTTGATCCCTTCTATGAATTTTTCATTTGAGTTATACTTTTCCACCAGAATTTTTATTTGATTCTACTTACTAATATATATCTCTTTATTGATATTCTCTATTTAGTGAGACATCATTCTCATACATTCCTTTAGTTCTTAGATAGTTTTCTTTAGTTCTCTGAACATATTTAAAATAGCTAATTTAAACTCTTTGTCTAATAAGTTCAAAATCTCTGCTTTCTCAGGTACAGCTTATAGTGACTGCTGTTTATGGCCCATACTTTGCACCTCTCATAATTTTCTGTTGAAAACAATGTTTAAAATAATGTAATGTGGCAACTCTGAAAATCAAGATTTTCCTCCCTCCTCAAGGTTTGTTGTTATTGAGGATTGTTATTGTTACCATTTATACATATAGTGCCTTTCTTAAACTAATTCTGTGAAGTCTGTGTTCTTTGACAGGTTTGGTTAGCTTAGGTTAGCTTTGACAGGTTTAGTTTAGCTTAAGATAAAGGTTATCTTAAATGCCTGTAATCAGTAAGTCTCCCAGCCTTGCCAAGGGGCTTTGTGTGCATATTGGGGCACACCTTCAGCATTTACTGCTTTCACAGAGACTCAAGGTCAGCCAAAGTAAGACTGTAAGGCCTTTTCAGATCTTTGTTGAGCATGCATACTGCCCTGGACCTGGCACAGCCGTATGCATGTATATGGCCCCTCGAGATTCCCCAAAATGTATTAGGTTTTGAATTTTAACGCTCACATCTCAGTTCAAGATGTTCTTTTTGCTCTGACAGAGTAGTTGGTTAGAGCATCGACCCAATTTGCCAAAGTTGTGGGTTTGATCCCGAGTCAGGACACATACAAAAAGCAACCAATGAATGCAAAAATAAGTGGAACAAATCAGTGTGTTTTTTTTTCCTCTTTCCCTCTCTCTCTAAAAATCAATAAATTTTTTAAAATGAGTTTAAAAAGTTATGACTTTTATTTTTCAAATCTTACAAGTCACATCTTATAGTTTCTTATTCCTTGAAACTATATTTAAACTCATCTCTTATTTCTTTAATAACATAAAACATAATCACTTTTATAATTTATGTCTAATCATTCAAATATCTAAGATTTCTAAGGCATTAGAAACCTTTTTTTGTTATCTATTCTCATTTACATTGTTGTTTTCTTGTCTGCCTGCTTATGTTTGACTGAATGCTGGTCATTTTACTTCAAAAACTATAGGAATAACTTAAGGCATAGGATGAATCCTTTTGAGAGGATTTGTGTTTGCTTCCCTCAGACATCAGAGAACAATAACAGTTCTGGATCATGTTAAATAACAATCAAAACTTGAGGTTCTTCAGAAGACTCAGGCATTTTGAAACTAGGTTGTAATTCCTCAAGATGGCTTATCCATTTCCTCAACCTGAGGGTGAAGCCATTGGAGTCCCAGCTTATCATAAGGAGAGTCCCCTGTTAGATATTACACTTTGTCGATGTCCTGGACTTTGATGTTTCTGGCCCTCACCCTGAAATACTTATTTTAAAAAGTTCAAATTTATTGAAATTAGAAAATGTCACCAGGGCAAGAGCAGTTTCCATTCTCATTTACTTTACTAGAGTAAAAACTCAGTCATTCCCTCAACTTTTTACTTAAATGGTCCAATACACTTATAAACAATGTGACCTGTGTGAGGGAATTGGATTTTATCGAGCTATTAAAAAAATGACACAATCTATATAAGTTGCTTGCAAATGATTCAAAGACTTTTTAATCCTTACTAACTATAGAAGTATACTATTATCATATTTATTATAGTGCCTGCAATACTTATTGCTCTTTCACTACCATTTAAGGCATGAAGTCATGATTTGATATTCTTAATTTCTCCTATTAATCCAGTAGCATTCTTCTTAATTCTGTTAGATTTTTTTTTTTTAAGAGACAGATGAAGAGAGGAAGAGAGAGAGAGAAACAATGATTTTCTGTTCCACCCATTCATGCACTAACTGATTGACTCCTATATGTGCCCTGACCAAGGATCAAACCCACAACCTCAGTATACCAGGACAACACTCTAACCAACTAAGCTACCCAGCCATAGCTCTTTATTATTATTTTTAAGTAGAAATAAATGTTTACAGATCTTCTGATTTCCTGAGGCAGTCCTTAGATTCAAAAATGTATACAACCTCTGACAGACCTAGGAAGGCCTAGGAGGAATGAAAAATCACCAGGCGGGAAGCTGCACGGAGGGAAACTGCCTGCTGACCCTACCCAGGACAAACACACGCTTGGCTAAGGTTGGGGTCAGCCTATCTGGCATAACAGGATGCAGCTTTACCCAAGGCTGACAAGATATATCAAGAACAATGGTCAGCATAAATGGCAACCAGCAACCAGCTATAGCCAATCAGACTCTGACACCCCAACCAGTTACCCTCCGAGGGTTTTTGCACTTAAAAATCCTGCCCTAAGAACAACCGAGCAAGTCTTAACCTCCCTTGGTTGGCTCTCCAACCTCCCTGGGTTAGCTCCACTTTCCCCTCTTTTCCCCTGCTAATAAAATAATAAACCCTGCTCCTTAGCTTTTTGTGTCCATCTGGTTTCTTGAACAACTCTGACCTAACAACCTCTTTAAGAAGAAATGAAACGGGTTCTTTAAACTTTACATCAAGTTTTATCATCTCTGAGGTGGTCAGAATGTATTCAACATATCTTTTGCCTATTCTTTTTTTCCAATGAAGTGGGTTTTTCCTTCTTTATATTTGGTCTGTTGCTTAAGATTTTAACTTGAGAATTCAACTTGTCTACTGCTTAAGATTTCTTCACATGTATAAAGAGCTGTTTGGATTTTGTGAACCTTGAGAGCTGAGAACTTTGAGTAAACATTCAGTCATTCTCAGAGTATTCCTGATTTTCTAATTTTATAGAAAAACTAATCTTGGGCATCATTTGTACTGCCTTCATTGATTTCTTTTGTCTTTATTCTTTTGTTTGTTATTTTGGAATTAAATGCTTAATTATATAAACAGAGTATCAAATGTATGTGCTGTGCATATGTCCTTAAGTATACAATTAAAAACAGCTATAAAATATTGTAAAAACACAGGTATAGCCTTGGCTGTTGTGGCTCAGTGGATTGAGTGCTGGCCTGTGAACCAAAGGGTCACCAGTTCGATTCCCAGTCAGGGCACATGCCTGGGTTGCAGGCCAGGTCCACAGTAGGGGGCACATGAGAGGCAACCACACACTGATGTTTCTCTCCCTCCATTCCCCTCTCTAAATATAAAATAAATAAAATCTTTAAAAAAGTAAAATAAAATTAATAAGCATGTCCCCAGGTGAGGGTTAAAAACAAAACAAAACAAGACCCTCTACTAATGGACTGATACGAAATTTCTTGAATACAATTTTATAGTGAATATCAAAAGTTTTACCAAAAAAATCCTTAAAATATGCATACAAATATACTCAGCAATTTCGCTTCTTAAAACTTAATTAAAAGAAATAATTAAGAATGTATGCAAAGAATAGGATATTCATGACAACATTACAATACTAGAAAACTGGAAACAACTCAACTGTCCAATATGTGATTGGTTTAATACATTTGGTATATCTATACAATGTAAATAATACACAATCATTTAAAATTATGCTTTATAAATTATATAATGATTTAAAAATTATACACCTGCTTAAAACATAAAAGGATATAACAATATGATCCAATATACAGTAAAAATATAGGTGCTTATATACTAAAACATTAACCATGGTTATCTCTAGATTATAAAATAAGGGGCAATCTTATCTCTAGTGCTTCCTGTTTTCCAGAATACATTATTTACAAAACTCAAAATGGGTTTGGGGTTCAGTTAAATCTTTAATACAAAACTAAGTTTATAGAATACAGGTCAAGGCATAATTAATACTTTGTTCTTTTCTTCAAATAAAGTATTTTTACACTTCTACAGAATTAGAGTAGTTCTTGACCAATGCCCAATATTTCAATTGGTATGGTGCCATTACATAATTAAAATAAAAATACATTTTGAGTTAGTTACCTATCCAGGGCTTCCTTGAAGTATTTTCTCTGGACATCAAACTGAAAGACTGTACGTTCGCAATCGGTTGAAGCATTGTCACTACCCCCATGTTTCTTCAGGAAGGCATCAAATCCATTTTCATCTGGATATTTCAAACTACCCATGAATACCACTAAATGGAAAGAACACAAAGTCACAGGACATAAAAATATAGACAATGTTTTCATTATTAAGGAGGAAATTTCTCATATGTAAAAAAAATTGGAAGAAGTAATATCAACACATTAACAATATTTATGTCTGGATAATTCTTTATTATATACTCCTTACAATTTTCTCTAATGCTCATATATTTTAAACTCAAAAACTAAACATTTTATTTTTAAAGAAAAAATATATATGATTTATTTGTTAGAAGGTTAATATGTAAACATAAGCATATATGCAGATTAAATGTTACTATAAAAACTCTTAAAGTGAGTTTCCCATAAAATAGCTTAGAAAACCAGAATATAAAAAATAAGTAATTCAGGAAAACAAATATAAATTTAAGTATAACTGTATAGCATTTACATAGGTTTTAGTCAGATACATATTAAACTGAATATTGCCTATTTTGGGTTTTATTAATCATGCCTTTCTTTCTATTTTCTGTATTTCTGATGCTATGACATCTTAGGGTCTGGCTAACCATGGAACAGACTGCCCCTCCCCAAGGCTATAGTCTGAATTCCTACAGACTGACAATTGTCTCCTGAATAATACCTGAATAATAATAAAACCTACATTTTCAAAATGTTTTCTAGGTGGTTTCATTCTAATCCTCAAAACAAATACACTAAAGAAGATAAAAATTAAGTCTTTACCTGTGATTATTCATAGATATTTTTCTTAGCCTTTTCTCTTACTAAACATATACCAGTTAGCTATCTTTGAAATCAATTCATACAAATTTAGAGGAAAAACACACCCAGGAATGATATTTTACAAAGATCTTACTGTGCTCCAAAAAGTGTGCCAGCCCAGGCAGGTCATCTGGATCAGCAAAACTCCCAACTCCAACACAAAGTGCAGCTGCAGACTGGAGTAAGTAGAACATATACAAACAGTGAGTCAACTAAAGGAATAATACTGAGATCTCATCTTAAGGATTCACTCAGAGATGGAAGTTTTCCAACTGAAAGTAACATAATTCTTTCCCTGATAATCAGGAGGAGCAGCAAAGTGAAACTCACCAGAACTGTGTCAGTTTCACCCTGCTGCTCCTCCTCTTGCCCTCCTGCCAAATGCTGAACAGGTGTAGACCTAAGGGAAAAAGCAGAAACAGAAAAAAAGGGAAGAGGGACTGACCAGCCTACTGAAAGAGCATTTTGTGTCAGCATTTCAGAGTTCTGACCCAACTTTGTTTCCTGATTTATTAGATTTCAGAAATCTGCAGCCTAATATATCGATAGATTATCTCTAAAAATCTCTAAGCAATTAAAGGGCTCTGTGTTCAGCAACTCAGCTACTAGATGTAAAATTTCTCAATGTTACTCAGAAATTTTTGTTTTTATTAAAACAGGGCATAAAGTAACATGTCAAGAAAATATCAACAAAGAGAATAAGTAAATGATTAAAAAAGAAAATCTTGAGCTATTAAAGCAATACAGAACTGAATTTTAAGGAGTTTTTTTAGTTCTCCACTTCTTATTGAAGATATATAGGATACACTAGATGTCTACTGATAGTAATTTTCCATACCTTGGGAAAACCAGAGCTTTTACCAAAATAGATGGTCAAGAGGTATACCAAACTGTACTTTTAAAAAATGATTAGGGTGTACCATTTGTCATTGTAAGTTAAAAGACACCAAAAAAAGGAGAGAAAAACAGTCCATTTAAATCACTGAGGACAGGAAGTTGAATTATTAACTTTCCCAAATTTTACAAATGTCATTTTAAAGGGTTAACACACTTGGTGACACAGATTATTTGGGAAAATGGTTACCCTCTTAGAAATAGAGCTTTTGAAAAATAGCATGTTCGTGATGTGAAGTCTAACTGTGTGTGAGAAAATGAAAGTATGTTTTCAGAAGTATCAAACTGCCTTGCTTGATACTGTTTGATATTTTAAAGACTTAGACACATAATCTTAGTTAAAACTTTGGGAAATAGCCACTTCTTCAAACCACAGGCTAACCTGTCCTGTGATATTTAATAGATGCCTAACCTGCTTTCAGCTCCAACTACCCCATAAAGATTTCTTGTCTGGACCAGCAGGGTTGAAGACATTTTCCTATAAGTTGACTTAGACCACAGTCTTATCAGTCAGCTCTGACCATGGCAAAAACGGGCTCTGAGATTGCTAGAAAAGAAATTCATGCTTGAAAATTACTTCCCAAGAAATTCATACTTGAGAATTCACTTAAGAAAGCCCTGAACAAATCATAATTCAGTATTTATCATACTTAAATTTCAATCTTGTTACTTTCTCAAATCATTCAGATCAAGAACAACTTCCTTTTGGGAGGAGAAAAATATAGGGGGACAAAAATAATGACCCAGAAAAAGTTAACTTCTTGACTAAACAAATGTTCTCCAACATCTCAACATATTTTTCTTCCCACTTCCAGTATTTCTCATTTACCTTAAATAAGGTTCACATTTTTCAAATAAAAATCAAATTGTAAAAACCACAGCAAAACCCTACCCAATTTTTAAGCCACCTTTTATCTAGGTTACTTAATCTCCCTTTTACAGACACTGATTCAATGACTATAAACTATTTTTAATTGATATAATCATGGGATCTCTCCTTTCACTACTGTACCCACTGAATCTGAATCAAAACAATTTGATCTTCTCTTCAAAATACATTAGGTTCCTTTCTAATGTAATCCAGAAAATTAGCTATCAATATTTAATAAAGGAATATACCATACTGAGTACTCAAAAAAGAAAGGCAGTATCTAAGCCACTTTTTTAATGATCAGTAGAGTCTGACCTTGCTGCTTCCAGAAGAGGTAAACATTTAGAGTTTGATCCACAGAAGCAAAATGAAAAGGAATAACAAAAATACTGGATGCACATCCTCATTTGTCAAAGGAGTTCATAATTGGTATACAACCCTAAGATATTTTATTATGTCTTGATAGTAAAATCGGCTGTCAAGACAATTTTTTAAATTTAACCTGAGTTTTGCTTATCAATTGATAGAAGATATAAAGAAGTCCAAAGCACAAGCAAAGCCCCTAATAGATATAGGGAGAAATTTACAGATAGGGAATATTCAGTTATGAAGTTATAACACAAGCAGTATTAGTGCTAAAATGGACCTCAAAAGTTATGTAATCTAATCCCGTTTTAGAAATCAGAAAATGAAAAGGCCTAAGTTCATCCAGAAAGATTAGGACAGAGTCAGAATTAGAACTCAGGTTTCCTGGTTGTTAGTATTCTAACTATTAATATTCTATGTGGAATTATGAGACCTATTTTAAATTAAAGTGAATTTATTGATTCCCAATTTATTTATAAAGACCTTAGTATAAATTATCAAGTGGCACTTCTATACATTTTTCCCCCAGTATTTTGGTTTTCTAAGCTAAAACCACCTGACCTATCATGCTGCCCCAAAACAGCCATCACTCATGATCTGAACAGCATGTGGCAAATAAGATTCAATCCCCCCGCCAACTTGAAGAACTAGCATAATCTTCTTAAAAAAATAATAATTTTTCCAGGAAGAGTGACTGTCAAAGGATTTATTTAAAACCTATCCACTACTTGTATCTCATGCTTTCACATCTTTGAGGACTGACCACTTTACAGTCTAATACATCTGACATCTAGATTTTAGGGTTAGTAATCTGAACTATTACTCATTTGTATGTGGGCTATACCATGTTAAATATATTATCAATATTCAACAAACTGTTACCTCCACAGTGCAGTCACAGTGCTGCATTGGGGAATCTCCCCCATTGGCCAAGATGGCAGAGAGAGAGGTTCTTACACTGACTATGCCGATAGCGAGAAAGATGAATGGATGGGGCCTGAGTGCATCAAAAGCTAGAAAGATGAATGGACAGGACCAGAGCACACTAAAGCTAGCAGGACAACTGTACAGGAAAAAAGCCCTCCCCTCCCTATTCCTATAAGAACTGGGGACTTGAGAAGAGGGGTTGGTCTTTGAGATGGAAGTCCACCATTCTCCCAGGTCACACAGCACCTGAATAAACCTCTTTCCTTTTGTACCAGCACCTGTCTCATGAGGTTGGCTTTCCTTGTGGCAGGCAGCTGAACCTGTGTTTTCAGTTACAAAACTAGCTTTAGCAAATATTTGCTGATCAATTCTACTGTGATGCCTACAAAATATTATCCTCTAATATAAGTATTCCCTACTGCAAAATGAAGGCCATTTTTCAAAAGATATGCAGAGATATGCAGGTAACTGAGTTGATTAGAGCATCTGGATACACCAAGGTTGCAGTCCAATCTCTGGTCAGGGCGCATATATTTTTCCTTTTCCAGTCTCTCCAGAGATAATACACTCTCTTAGTCCTCTGTCTCAGGCTAAAAAGCATGCAGATCCTCACCTCCTAGCATTTGTTTTAAAACATGTAATATACACATAAATTCAAATTTTACCAGTGATTATCTCTAGGAGTTATGGATATGGGTGATTTTTATATTTTCTTTTTCTTTATTTTCCATTTGTTTTTATAATAAACATTTGTCACTTTTATAATCAGAGCAAAATATTTATAAATGTAATCTTTATGCAGAAGAAATAGACCTTTGCTAAAAATCAAAAGATACAGCCTTCTGCCCTGGCTGGTGTAGCTTAGTGGACTGAGTGCCAGTCTGCGGACCAAAGGGTTGCCAGTTCAATTCCCAATCAGGGCACATGCCTGGGCTGCAAGCCAGGTCCCCAGTGTGGGACACACAAGAGGCAACCACACATTGTGTTTCTCTCCCTCTTTCTCCCTCCCTTCCTCTCTCTAAAAATAAATAAATAAAATCATTAAAAAAAAAGATACAGACTTCATTCTTGTCATTAAGAAATAAAACAGCCCTGGCTGGTGTGGCTGGGTTGGTTGAAGCAACACCCCGTACACCAAAGGGCTGTGGTTTTGATTCTGGGTCAGGGCACATGATTAGGTTGCAGGTTTGGTTCCAGTTGGGGCGCGTGAAGGAGGCAGCCGACTGGTATTGCTCTTTCACATCAAGGTTTCCTCCCTCTCTCTCTCCTTCCCTTCCCCTCTCTCTAAAAATCAATGAGAATGTCCTCCGGTGAGGATTAAAAAAAAGGAAGAAGAAGTAAAACACAAGTTTAGAACTTATCCTGAAGAAATACCAAGTTAGAAAAAGATAAAATAGACATGATCCACACCTGTTTTTCAGTGGTTTTCTTTCTGGCTTCTGCCCTCTCTTCTAATTCTTCTAATTCATTATCCTCAGTATCAAGATCATCATCATCATGTTCATCAACATCATCAAATTCATTTTCATCATCAAAACCCTCTTCATCATCATCTTCTATTTCAGCTCCAGAATCTTCATCATCATCATCGTCGTCATCGTCGTCATCATCGTCCTCCTCGTCATCCTCATCTTCTTCCTCTTCCTCTTCTTCTTCATCATCTGTTGCATCTCCTGCTTTACCTTCCGTATTACTTAGATCTGAAATCAAAAGTGCCTGCAAACCATTTCGTAATTTGATGTATCTAAAAAAACAAAATAAAAAAATTACATGAGTCAGCAGTTAATTACCCTATACCAGTAATCAGCTTAGCAGAATTTTTTTTTTTAAATTCAAGTACACACAGCAAAACCAACACTATTTTAAACTAATCAAATTGGTTGCTTCTGGAAGGGGAATCTCAAAACAGCTTATCAGTTTCTAAGTAGCTGGAGAGAAAGGATGAGAGAGATACTACACTGTATTTTATATATAGTGGTAGGCAAAAGTAGGTTTACAGTTGTTTGTATTGAAAATAATGTATTAATAATACAAGAATAAACCATTACGCATACTCTCAACTATACACCTCCTTTTGCCCACCACTGTATACAGCGTATATTTTATAAAACCTGTTTGTATTTTTAAATTTTGAACTATGAAAATATATTTACTTATTCAAAAACCAAATCTTAGAAGTTAAAATTTTACAAGTTAAAGTCACCACTAAGCCTACCTTACTTTTTTTTTAGTTTATAAGTATTTAACAAGCATTCTACCATACCAGAAAACTTAAGAGAAACATATCCCTCGATATACAGAGCAGATATGCCAACTTAAATATTAAAGCAAAATCTCATATATTTAAACTCTGTTGATTCTCTCTGGTACAATGTATTTGATATTTTATACCAGTCACAAGGCTTTTATTGACTAAAAAAATGCCACAGACTGGTAGCCCTGCAGGAAGATGATTATCCATGCTATTTAGTAAAACTGCCATGCCAGTTTGATTACTGAGCTCCTACTACAAACTTCTCCTGTATATACCCATTCTTACATGTGTTATTCTACAAGCATTTACTTAGCATTTACTGTAACAGATACCATGCTACATTAAAGAATAAAGCCACATTCTTCCCCATCAGGCATTAATGCCTAGTACAATACATTGTAAAGTGATAGAAGTAAACACATAACATTAGACAGAAGGAAGCAATCAGGGAAGGACTCTTGAGACAAGGAACACTTAACTTGAGACTTGAAAATAAAAAAAAAGTTCATCTAGCAGAAACTGGGAAAATAATATACAAAAAAAGACAAGGAAGGAGACTCTGAATTAAGACAGAAGAATATGTGTCCTCTTCTCCTTTCCATATCAAAAATCATATTGAAATAACCTCAATACTCCAGCTTACTCCTCACCACCGCCTCAGCAGTGTGAAGAAAGATCAGGCATATGATAGGCTCAGCTGTGTTCCCCTAAAAGTCTTATGTTGAAGTCCTAACCTCGAGTCCCTCAGAATGTGACTGCATTGAAATAGGGCCTATAAAGAAGTGATTAAGTTACCATGAGGCCATTATAGTGGCCCTAATCTAATCTGACTGGTCTTTCTATAAGAAATTTGGACACACAGACATTGGACGTGTCTGCATACACATGAGAGACCATGTGAGGACACAGCATGAAGGTGGCCATCTGCAAGCCAAAGTGAGAGGCCTCAGAAGAGACCAAACCTGACACCTCCACATTGGACTTCTAGCCTCCAGAATTGTAAGAAAACAAATTTCTGTTGTTTAAGCCACCCAGTCTGTGGTATTTTGTTATGGCAACCCTAACAAACTAGTACAAAGCCATTTCTCTTTTCAAAACCACCAATGGCTTCCTATCATGCTTGGAACAAAATCCAAAATCCTTACCAGGCCCTAGAAGGCTCTGTATAATCTGGTCCAACCTCCTTTCCCACCACTCCTCTGTCACTTTGTTCTGACCAAATGACTTATTGTTGTTTCGGTTGAACATTCCAAACAGGCTCCTACACCAGGGCCTTTGTGCTCGTTGTTGCTTCAGCCCTGAGGCTCTTGCCCCAGATCAAGTGTTTGCAAGGTTGCTCCATGTCTTTCAAGTCTTTGCTGAAATGCTACCTTTTCAGAAAATTTTTTTAACCACACTATCTAAAATAGCACCCCAGTCAATGTCTATCCTCTCTTATCCTGCTTTAACATTTTCACACCACTTTTCATCACCTGCCTTTTTTTCCACCTGTGTGTACCATTAGACTGTTAGCCTGGAGGGGTCTTTTCTTTTTTCTCCACAGCTAGATCAGCAGCACCTAAGACATTGCTTAGCATTTAGGAAACATTTAAGAAACATTTGTTGCCCTGACTAGTGTGGCTCAGTTGGTTGGGTGTTCACCTGCAAAGCTAAGGTCACCATTTTGATGCTGGTTGGGGCACATGCCTAGGTTGCAGGTTCAGTCCCTGGTTGGGGCACCTGTGAGAGGCAACTGATCAATGTTTCTCTCCCTCTCTTTTTCCCTCCCCTGACTTCCCTCTAAAAATAAATAAATAAAACATTTAAAAGAAAAAAAAAAGCATTTGTTGCTCCTAAAGAGGGCCTAAGATATAATAAGTACTTAAAATCAACTAGGTGAAACAAAATATCAGGTAACAATCTAACACCTAGATTTAAAAAAAAAATTAAGTATATTTTGATTATGCTATTACAGCTGTCCCATTTTTCTTCTCTCCTTTATTCCCCTCCCCCTTGTACCGCTGCTCCCACCATCATGCTCCCCCTATCCCCTCACCCCCACTCCTGTGCCTTAGTCCATGGGTCTTACATATAAATTCTTTGGCTTCTCCATTTCTTATACTGTTCTTAACCTCCTCGTCTATTTTAACATCTAGTTTTACACAAATATTACGAGTACACATGTACATGTTAAATGTATACAAAGGTACCCTGGCTGCTGTGGCTCAGTGGATTGAGTGCTGGCCTGCAAACCAAAAGGTCACTAGTTCGCATACTGGTCAGAGCACATGCCTGGGTTGTGGGCCAGGTTTCCAGTTGGGGGCGTGCAAGAGGCAACTGATTAATGTTTCTCTCCCTTTCCCCTCTCTCTCTAAAAATTTTTTAAATGTATATTAAGTTATAGAAAACAAAATAACAGGATAGAAAGCAAATGTAACAGTAATATATACACATAAATATGTATGTGGAAATAGAAACAGCAGATACAAAGAACTTTCATAACTTAATCTATAATTTCTATACTTTTTCTATCTTTTTAAATAAAAAGTGTCCATTATATTAAATTATTGTATAAGAATAAATTATTGTATAATAACAATAATTTAATAAAAACCCCAAACCCACTCCCTAACAAATCAAGAACACACACACACACACAAAAAGCCCTTTGCTTTATAGAGGATTAACTTCCATAAGTCAACAACAAATCTATTTAAGACAGTCAAGGACAAAATGCTGTTTATCATCACTTCTATTCAACACTGTATTAGAAGTCCTAGTCAGTAAAAAAAGATCCAAAATATGCATAAGTAGAACAAATTATGAGGCAAAGATATTGAAAGCTAAAGCAATTAATTGCAAATTTATGATAATCTAGAGAATGCAAAAGAATTTTTTAAAATTATGAGGAATAAAAAGAGTTCAGCAAAGTATCCAAAATCAAGAGCCATAAACAAAAATCATGAACTTCCCTATGTAGCAAAGGTAACCAACTAAAGTAAGATTTAATAAAAGATCCTATTCACAAAAGTAACAGAAACTATAAAATACTTAAATATAAACCTAGTAACAATAGCTCACATTTTAAATGTATTAATTTACATGTCTTAACCCCCTTACTCTTCATAGCAACCCTAATGAGTTATTATTCCCATAGTATGGATGAGGAAACTAAAACTTCGCAGGGACTGAACCCAAGTAGAATGGCACTAGAGACCATTCTTTTCACTGCTGCTCAACACAGCCGACATGAGGAAAACTAGAAAACTTTACAGGAGAAAATAAAAAACCTGACTAGTCACACCATGCTGTTGGGTGGGAATACCCAATACTGCAGAGATGTAAATTTCCCCCCAAAATTAATGTATAAATTCAAAGCAATTACAATTTTAAAATCCCAAAAAGATTTTTTTGTGGAACTTGATATACTGATTTTCATGTGAATGAGAAACACAAAAAATGCCAAAAATATTTTGAAAAGGGAAAACAATGAGGGGAAACTTCCTTTACAATTATAAAAAGTATTTTAAAGCAATCGAAAGCAAACAATATACTAGTACAGGAAAACCTACAGATCAATGAAAGAGAACAGGCCTTCTAGAAACAGAGAAGGGCTTATAATACTATTGCAACAATGTTTATTATGATTCAATAAATGGTGCTGAAACAATAGGCAATTCACTTTGGGAGAAAAACTAGCCCTCTACCTCTAATTTATACTCAGCATGTAAATAAATTCCAGACAGATTAGAGCTAAAAGGAAAAAATGTTCTGAAAGTATTTAAAATATTGGTATAATATTAGGATACGAAAATCTGGACTAAATAAGACACAAAATTCAGAACTATAAAAGAAAAAATGGAAAGATTTCACTATATTCTAATTTAAAGCTTTTCTGAAACAAAACATCATAAACAAAAGAGTAAATTGCATACTGAGAGAAAAGACTAACAAGGAAGGTTTGTATTAGTAGAAATCACCCAAATGTCCACAGATATCCACAGATAGGACAATATGTGAGCTCTCATTGTCATTAATATAGAGAAAATAGTGCCTCCGGTTCCAGCCTTAAATTGCTACTTCTTGGCCTACACAGAGTGCTAAATCATTTTAGGTCAAAGGAACATACCTGGGGGGCTAACTCTGTAATTATGTAACTTGTCATTACCTCTCCCCAAACCATGTGGTTTTAAATATTTATATGTATATATATAATTTTTATAGGAGTGAGGCTCTTCTAAGATGACAATCTTTCTCTAAAAAACCTCTCTTCCTCTAGCATGTTTAACCTGTGTTCATTTGGTTTCATTATCCCACTGTTACTATACTGAAAATAAAGACTGAAGTAGATTTTTCAAACTATGTCCAAAAATCAAAAATACGGTATTATTCTCTTTATATTCAAGTAACCACCTACTCATTTTATTTGTTCCTTAAGAAAGCAACTTTTGTGAATCCACTTTCAGTCACAAAAATCACCACAGGTAAGAGTTTATGTTTTAAACCCAAGTTCATGTATTGAGACCACATTAAGAGATCATTTTAACCAAGCTGCTACAATTATTATCAGGACCCTGGCCAGTGTGGCTCAGTTGGTTGGAGTGTCAACCCGTCCAATCCCCAGTCAGGGCGCATGCCCAGGTTGTAGGTTCAATACCCAGTCCAGGCACATACAAGAAGCTACCTATGGATGTCTGTCTGTCTCTTCCCACCCTCCTGCTTCCTCTCTAAAAGCAATGCAAAAAATATGCTCGGGTTCAGATAAAAATAAATAAATAAAATTATTAACATTATGAAGGTTGAGGCATGATGAAAGACCCCAATTTTGTTCTAACTAGCCTGGAAACTTGAACTATTTTTTTTCTTTAACTTTCCAGGGCTGCATCAATGCCTATATATACTGTATTTTTCAGACTATAAGATGGACTTTCCCTCCCAAATTTGGGAGGGAAATGGGGGTGCATCTTATAGTCCGAATGTAGCTTACCTGGCTTGCTGGGGGCGGGGGCGGTGGAGCAGGGTCACAGGAGGCAGGAGCAGGACCACATTTTTTCCTTCAAAACTTTTTTTCCTATTTTCCTCCTCTAAAACCTAGGTGCATCTTATGGTCCAGTGCATCTCACAGTCCAAAAAATATAGTACACCTGGACCTCCAGGTGACCCTCTAATTGTCACCTGACTTACCCTAAGTGACTCATGTATACATCCACCTGATATCCATTATCCAGACCACTGGGATATGACCAAATCTCCTGACACCCATCTTCTGGACCATTTAGCATCCATCATCCTGACTGCCGGACATCTGACTGATAACCATCCTGGACCAAACCCAGGGCTAAGAACCTAGCAGAACTGATTAATTCTCAAGAATGTACTTTTTACTATGAGAACTTTTAACTTTTCTTTCTTCTTTGGAACACTTGTGGGTTTTTTGCCTAGTTGTGTCTCCCACTTGCAAACTCCAAGGCTCTTGAATTAATCTCTCATTTATTTCTAGCAAACTCTCCTGACTCTTTTTTTAGTTCACAGAACAAGACTCAGCATTCATGACAATATTCTCAACTCACAGGAACTCAACGATCAGGAAAATTAAAAAATTTAAAATTTCATTATAGTATAATTTCTTCACAAAAATTAAAAATGAAAACGACACTGCAACCAAAATGTTTCTGAGTGGCTCATTTGATAGCCAAGCAAGGAAGGCTATTAACCACACGTGAGTTGCATTGTGTTTCTTTGTAGCAGCTGAAGAAACCTATCCAGAGAAAAACTTAAGACTATTTACCTTTGGGTGAGAACTACTGCAAAAAAGGGTTGACATAGTAGCAATATTGAGTCAACTAAAAACAAAATCATTTCAAGATTTTGGCTCTTGATGTTACCAATACTGTTGGGTTGTTAATTTGAGGAGTCAGTCCAAGTCTGAAGCAACTAAGCCTCTATGAATATAGAACATTTTCAAAGAGGTTGAGGAAATAAGAAAACAGTACAACCTGAAGTGGAATCTAATATGTTGCCACATTAATGATGGTAAAAATACGTCTGGAACAGAAAAAAGGCTTTAGTTAGACAAATTTAACTTTTGTGAGGTATTTCAAAGCCTGTTATTTATTGCTTTATTCATCAGAAGTACTTTGCAGAAAATACATGAATCTATCATGTTGTAGTAAATCAGTAGCGTCATTTGCTCCTGTAGACTTTACAATCATCAGTTCTGTGAAATTTTGTCAGAAATACAAGCTGAATATCTTGACTTGCCCTTACTGTGGAGCAGTTTGATGCTTAGCAATGGGAACATTTAATTGCAATGTTTTGAGCCAATATTGAAATTTTTGTGAAGAGCAGCCTTCAACCAGTATTATCAAGCACCAAATAGCTTTGGAAATTAGTTTTTGCTGCACACTTGATAATGTTTCTTAATGAACCCCAAATTACAAAACAGCACTTATATGCAAACTTATCTTATGATAAGTCATTTCAGCAACTAATGTTATCTGAATCACAAATAATGGCAATCTGCTTCATTAATTTCCTGTGCTGTCAAAAATTAAAATAAGCCATATCTCCATTTGCACACGAATTTGCAGTGGTATGTTTTCAAAGCAAACTATAGTTGCAATAGTGTTTTTCAGACCTTGATGGAAACACAAAGGGAATTTCCTTATTTCAAAGCCCTTTCAACTGTGCTATTGAGGAGCTTCCACCTAATTTTCAATCAGAAGTTATTAATTAGCCCTGGCTGGGTAGATCAGTTGGTTAGAGCATTGTCCCGATACACCAAGGTTGCAAGTTTGATATCCAGTGAGGGCATTTCAAGAAGCAATCAATGAATGCATAAATAAGTGGAACAACAAATCAATGTCTCTCCGCCCCCACCCACTTTCACTCTCTCTAAAAATCAGTAGATAAAATTTTTTAAAAAGTCATTTAAAGAAAGAAGGGATTTACAATATAATGATGTGCTACAAGGCAAAAATACCAGAGTAGAATCTAATAGAATTTTATAAATGCCTTTTAATTGATAAATATGCCCAAGTAAAATCATATGCTCATGGATATCAGTATTTGGCAGTACCCGGCAGTGTGAAAACACATTTTCAAAGATGAAGTATGTAAAATTTCATTACAAATCATTATTAAGGGAAACATTTGCAATCACCTTTGATGGCAGGGTACACTAACTCTGACCACCATCCCCCCCCCGCAAAAAAACCAAAATATATTCTCAATTAAAAAAATTCCATTCTTCTCACTAGTAGACCTGTATTGCCAAATATGTATATATGTGTGTATATGTATATATACACACACACTGTTATAGTTGAAACTTAATTAAAAATCTTATTATAAATTTGTAGAAATTTGCTTTCTTTATTGTTATTAAGTACCTATATAACAGTCTTAATTTTGCCTCTTCACTGATCAAGCCTAAAATATTTATTATGTAGCCCTTTACAGAAAAATATTTGGTGACCTCTGGGATACAGAATTTTCAAAATGTGGACAACTGGTTGTCCATATTTTCAAAAAACAGTAATCAAATTAGACCCTTACCTAAATGCAAAAGCAAAACTGCAAAACTTTTACAAGAAAATATGGGGGACAACCAAGATGGCGGCGTAGGTAGACACACTGCGTCTCCTTGCACAACCAGAACTGACAGAAAATCGAATGCCAAGGAAGTACAACACCAAGGAAATAAAAAATAAACATTCATCCAGACCAGTAGGAGGGGCGGAGACAGGCAGCAGGGTGGAGAGGACTCGCGTTGCTGTGGCAGGACCAAGACTGGCGGAGTGTGGGACGAACGGGGCAGGCAGTCCGAGCACTAGCAGACCCTGCGGCCCCACATTCACGCACAGATAAACCGAGAGGGCTGGACTCGGAGTGTCGGGGCAGGCAGAGCGGCGGGTAGCACCCTGCTGCCCCACATTCATGCACACATAAACCGGACAAACGGTGGGGAGCGAGGCAGACCTCATGGCCGAGGGCTCCAGCTCGGGGAAATAAAGCCTCAAACCTCTGATTAAAAACGCCCGGGGGGGGGGGGGGGTTGGGGTGGCAGCAGGAGAGACTCCCAGCCTCACAGGAGAGGTCCTTGGAGAGACCCACAGGGGCCTAGGGCGTGCACAAGCCCACCCACTCGGAAACCAGCACGGGGCGGGGGGGGGGGTGGCCCCAGTTTGATTGTGGGTAGCGGAGTGAAAGATTAAAATCCGGTGGAGAGTGGAGTGGGCGCCATTGCTCCCTCTCGGCCCCTCCCCCACATAAAGCATCACAGCGCAGTGACCAGAGTTACCACACCCGGGGAACACCTAAAGCTCCGCCCCTTTAAGTAACAGATGCACCAAGACAAAAAAAAAAAAAAAAAAAAAGGCCCAAATGACAGAATGCTTCAAAGCTCCAGAAAAAAATACAACTAAGCGAGGAAGAGACAGCCAACCTATCGGATGCACAGTTCAAAACACTGGTTATCAAGATGCTCACAGAATTGGTTGAATCTGTTCAAAAAGTAGATGAAAAAATGAAGCCTATGCTAAGAGAAACAAAGGAAAATGTACAGGGAACCAATAGTAATGCGAAGGAAACTGGGACTCAAATCAAAATGGTGTGGACCAGAAGGAGGAAAGAAACATCCAATCAGAAAAGAATGAAGAAACAAGAATTTGGAAAAATGAGGAGAGGCTTAGGAACCTCCAGGACATCTCGAAACGTTCCAACATCTGAATTATAGGGGTGCCAGAAGGAGAAGAGGAAGAACAAAAAATTGAAAACCTATTTGAACAAATAATGAAGGAGAACTTCCCCGATCTGGCAAAGGAAATAGACTTCCAGGAAGTCCAGGAAGCTCAGAGAGTCCCAAAGAAGCTGGACCCGAGGAGGAACACACCAAGGCACATCATAATTACATTACCCAAGATTAAAAATAAGGAGAGACTCTTAGAAGCAGCAAGAGAAAAGGAGACAGTTACCTACAAAGGACTTCCCATAAGACTGTCAGCTGATTTCTCCAAAGAGACCTTACAGGCAAGAAGGGGCTGGCAAGAAGTATTCCAAGTCATGAAAGGCAAGGGCCTACATCCAAGATTACTGTATCCAGCAAAGCTATCATTTAGAATGGAAGGGAAGATAAAGTGCTTCTCAGATAAGGTCAAGTTAAAGAAGTTCATCATCACCAAGCCCTTATTATATGAAATGTTAAAGGGACTTACCTAAGAAAAAGAAGATCAAAAATAGGAACAGTAAAAATGACAGCAAACTCACAGTTATTAACGACCATACCTAAAACAAAAACAAGAGCAAACCAGGCAAACAACTAGAACAGGAACAGAACCATAGAGATGGAGATCACATGGAGGGTTGTCAAGAGGGGAGTGGGAGGGGGAGAGGGGGGGAAAGGTACAGAGAATAAGTAGCATAGATGATAAGTGGAAAATAGACAGGGGGAGGGTAAGAATAGTATAGGAAATGTAGAAGCCAAAGAACTTATAAGTATGACCCATGGACATGAACATAGTGGGGGAATGTGGGAGGGAGGGGGTGGGCAGGATGGAGTGGAGTGAGGGGGGTGGAAATGGTACAACTGTAATAGCATAATCAATAAATATATTAAAAAAATACAAAAAACGAAAATATGAAAAAAGCAAAAACCATAGTTTAAAAGATGTATAAATATGACTACATTGTAAGACTTTATAAACAAAGGGTAAAAATAAGCTATACAGACTTAGAGAACATATTTGCAACTTGTATAACCAACAAAGGATTAGTATTTAAAATATATAAAGAATTCTCACAAATCAATTTTAAAAAGGAACAGCCCTGGCCAGGTGCCTCAGTTGCTTGGCACATTGTCCCATACACCAAAAAGTTGTGGGTTTAATCATGGGTCAGGCCACATACCTAGGCTGCGACTTCAATCCCAGTTGGGGTGCAAATAGGAAGCAACTGATATTTCACTCTCACTCACACCAATGTTTCTCTCTCCCTCTCTCTCTCTTTCTCTCTCTCTCTCTCTCAACTTCTCAACTCACAAAGGAGGAAATGCTTGAATTCACAAGGCAAGTATTACCAAACTATTTACACTCTAATTAGTGCTCAGTACCTGCTCAATGATGTATTTTCATAGATCGCTTTTAGGCTATCACGTAATAAGAGCACTATCTAATATGGTTACTGTAGAGATTAAATGAGATAATCTATATAAACAGCACTTAGTACACAGCACCTCAACAAAATACCTCAACAAAATAGTTGTTATAAAGAGAATAAAGATCATTAGAGGTGGTAATAAAAAATATATAAAATCCCTCTAGTCTCGAGGGGACCAAGAGAACTTTCCAAACTACAGTCTACTTCTAAATCTTCTGGAAACAGTTTAATTCTGGTCCAACCATGTAATTGAAGGCCCCCCACCAAATGTATATACGTATGTATGTATGCATGTATGTATAAAGAGACTCAGTTTCCTGTGAGTTGGATGGGCTTAAGGAAAAAACTTCATTCTAGGAACCAGTATGAATATGAGACCATGTCAGAATGGAAGTCCCAGAACAAACCATCTTCTTGTCTGTCAAGTCTCCTAATAGAGAATGTCCTAGAAACAGTGTGATAACCAATGGTAATATAATTTGTTATGTCTAACAAATTCATTATGATTGGGTCTATACCCAAAGAATTCAGTTGGGAATAAAAAGGCTTCTAAGGTAAAGAAAATTTGACAATCTAAATATCCTATAAAGTAGTAATGATGAAATTATGGTATATCTATACCATGGACTTCTAGGTAGACAAAAATATGTTGAAAAGCACTTAAATAAAGGCTATAAAAAATGTTTCCAGTCGTTAGTCCTGGATGGAATTATGGGAAATTTCAAATCCCTCCTACCTTTTCCTAGAGAAATAACCTTACTTAATATCATTCTTAATCATCTATGTACATATCAAAACATAAAAAATTATATTTTAGGTAAAAATAAAATTGGAAGTGTTATTTTTGTGGGTTTTTTTAAAAAAGAGAATTATACAATGTATTTGGTTTTCACCTGGAACACACAGTTTTTTGGTACTGTGATCTAACAGCAATCTAACCTAGCTATGATCACTCCTTGATTAAAGTATTCTCCTCCACTGGTCCTTCAAGTGGTAAAAAAAGACACCACGAGCATTTAGTATTTCTCCTGACTCCTGACACTTCCTTTTAAATTTAAAAGGTTTATGGGGTTGCTCCTCTTCTGGTCCTTAGCCTTAGAGACTTTAGTTAATGTGCTCAAGGTCACAAAACTAGAGATAGGAAACTAGATACACAAATGACTAAAAATCCCATACTTTACACATATCTCTAATCTATACCTATTACAATTAATGTACTTCTGCTTCAGTATCTGCTCCATGATCCCACCAGGAATCTAGACTGACTAGAATTCTTTGAAGGCAAAAGAGTTCTTACCATTGTTCAGTTCTTCAAAAACGGTGATCTTTTGAATGCTAAATCTTATTTCCAAAAGAAACACTTTAGTTAAGAATGTTCTTCCACACCCCCAAAAATTCAGTGGCTTTTTGGGGTGTTTTTTGGTTTAATCCAAACCTCACAAGGTAAGGCCTAGCTCGCTTCTACTTTACATTATAAGACTAAGAGGGTACAATTGAAATCGAGTTTTGGATTCAAGTATCAGCCCAAGGGATTGGAAGATGTCAAGTTCCTAGAATATATATACATGTAAGTTTGATTTCTTTTGTAAATCTAAGAGTCTATGAACTTATCACTAATGTGCATATATATATATATATATTACAAATGCAATTACTGTCTCTTATATTTAAAAAACATTACTATTTCACAGGTTTCATTGAAAAGATCCACAAATAAATCCATGTTCTTCTCATCCAATACAAAAAAATATGTTCTCGGACATATATTCTTCTGATATGTTAGAGTTTCCTAAAGTTTCTGCTCTGCAGTGGTCCTGCTTACTGGGATTGTGAGCCTCCCTCTGTTCATCAGCATATAACAAAATAAATGTTCAGAATAACCTGTACCTTATTCAGTCCATATCCAATATTGAGAAATTAACAGAATCTCCTCAGTTCTAACAGACAGACCAAAATTTAAATCAAAATGTCTTGCCCTTCAGCCCTGACTGGTGTGGCTCAGTTGGTTGGGTCTTGTCCCACAAACCAAAAGATCACCATTTAGGTTTGATCCTGGTCAGAGCACTTGCCTGGGTTGCAGGTTCGGTCTGCTTCAGGATCATACCAGAGGAGGGGCAACCAATGAATGTTTCTCTCCCTTTCTTTCTCCCTCCCTTCCCCTCTATCTAAGAATAGGTAAATAAAAATCTTTAAAAAAAAAAAAAAGGCTTGCCCTTCAGAAGCTTATTTACCTTTTCACATGTTGCCCCCCTCCCAAAGAAATACAGATCTTTTTACAAACGGGTTTAACATGGAAAGTGTTTTATATTTATTTAAGTTAATTCAAACTTCATAAGTGTTCTTCATTATGAAAATAATTTACTATTTAGACTGCATTACCACTATACCTGTCTATCTAGAATTTCCACTTTACACCAATAAAAATTTGAAAAATATTTCCCAAACTAGAGTCCCTTACTCCTTCCAGAAGAGAAGGAAATAAACATTTATATAGAGCCCCCAAAAAACAGAATAGATGTCCTGGAGGTATGCTTAACACTTTTAAAAAGTTGAATACAAATTACATATATAAAAAAGTAAACTTCATGCACACTGGTAAACAATTCTTTCAAGGCATTATTTCACCACAATATTCCTTTAATCAGATCTGTTTGTGGTGCTTCTTCACACATTCAAGAGATATGATTATAATATGATGGATATGTACTGAAACAGACCATGTACAAAGTCCTACTGAAATGCAGTGAAAGGAGGGACTAGTATTGCCTGGAAAGGTTTTACAGAGATAACATCTGAGCAGGTCCTGGAAGGATAACACAGCTACTTGAGGCTGTAGATGCCTCGATTCTGTTTCCGGTTACAAAAATTCACAGCATTTAACTTTACGTTGGCTAAGTCTTCAAAAATCATCTAGTATTAAAGTTTTCCATCTTTATTTTAAAGCAACAAAATATTTTCTTTAAAAGTCTAATTGAAACTTTAATATATAAAACAGAAGTGGGGGACCTACTCTTTTAAAAGGAAAGTTATTGGAAAACTTTGCTATTGTAATCAACCCCCTTCATTTTAAAGTAAGAAAACTGACACACTAAGGACGCTGACTCCACAAAAGACCACATCAAGACAGAAATGCAACAACGTATTGAAAGAATAAACAGTATCTCCCCTTTGAAGTCTTTCCTAGCTTTCTCCCTAGGTGGAGTTTACCACTCCTTACTTTATTCCTCCAAAACACCTAGTATATACTTCTACTATGGCTTTCATAAAACTTTATGAAATTAGTGCCCTAATCTTACTTTTTATGTGTCTGTGTCCCTCTACTACATCGAAAGCTCCCTGAAGGCAGGGGCTGTCTTAATTATCTTTATATGCTCAGGACCCAGAATAAAATTTTATTAAGTTATATTTGACCAAGATTTATAAAAGATTTATGACAGCTCAGCACCTGTCACACAGGACTCAATAAGTATTTGTCAAATAAATTTGCCCAAAATGAGGTCATTAAATGAAAGAATACATCTAAGCAATTAGAACTGACACAGTGTGTATACTATAAACATTATCTGTTACTATGTACCCTTTATATAGTCAGACAAAAACTGAAGCTGTTATTGAACATTTAATTTGGAAGGCAAAAACTAAGCACTTTTTATCAAGGTTTCAACTTGTTCATTTACATATTACTAATACAACATCTTTGATGAGAAAAGAAGAAAATTTAGCCCATCCATAAAGAGTTACCCTGCAGCCTGGGAAAAAAAAAATAGTTCAAGGAGTTGTGTATTATTAATCACTAGACTTGGAGTGAAAAGAGAAAAGAGGCCAGTCTTAAACTTGAGGTTAAATCACTTTTTTGAGATCCCAGTTTCAATCATCTGTCAAATTGGGGTGGTAGGCAGTGAAAAAAAATATTTCTAAGGTTCTTTCCTGCTCTAACACTTACAGGGGCTTATACAAATTGGGACCAAAAATCCTTCAGCTTTTGACTCAAAATGAGTCAGTAAGTATTTTATAAAAATCAGTAAATAGTGCGCTGCCTTTGGTGACAGGGTTTTCATATTAACTCTGTTAGCTGTGTAAATTCTGAGCAAGTAGCAAACTCTCTGGATCTCAATTTCTTCCACCTATAAAACGAACTTGTTGAACAATACGATCTCTCTTTAAAATACATGGTAGTCACGACATTCTATGAAGTAAGCTACCTCTGAAGGAAGGATTCAGGTGGGGATTGAGCCACCATCAAAGAGACGTTTAGAAGATTCTAGCATCAACCAAAAAGTACAGAATTTCATAGCTAGAAGAAACCTTACAAGTCTATTACAACTGAGACTGATAGTCTTGGAAGAGGTCACTCAACCATTCCAGTAATGAGAAACCCATGGAAACAAGCAATTTCATCGCAGACCAACTATGATGCCTAAGTTCTTTTACTCAAGCCACACAAACCTCTAGTGACTTCCACCTATTAGTTTTACCCCTATTTCAACTAAGGACACCTCAAATAGTTGTGGGTAGTGATTATATACCCCTTAAATATCCTCTTCAAAATGAAAACCACCAACTCTTCAACCTTCCCTCATAACATTAATACCAAGACTTTCTCACCACCCAGCCTTCTTTAATGTCAAAATTCCTCGAACTACCATCCCCATTCCGACATCCTGATTCCTTGTGGAACCCAAGATTTCCCACTTTTCCTGCTGACACCACAGGGTAGCGCCTCGTCGCCCTAACCACCTCCACCCAAGGAAGCATTCGGGGTGGGAAGTGTGCCCCTGCAGCTCCTTCGGGAGATAAAAGACAAGTGACCGCGGCAGCAAGAGAGAAGCCCGCACCCGGCTCTCCGCCCCGTTCCGAGCCTTCTCCCTCACCGGTATTGCTTGGGGTCGCTAGGAGACTTGACGATCTCAGGGTCTCCGGCATTACTGATAGACCCCCTTCGTCCCTCCTCCTCAGATTCATCTACTCCTAGACGGGCAACCCGGGCGCTCTCGCCCAAATCCTGTCCACTGGGCTGCAGGTCAGGGCAGCTGCAGGTAGACTTCGCCTTGTTCCTTCCAGGCATGGTCGGAGTACGAAAGGATCTGACAGCAGCCGAGTCTTCGCACCGACTCCGCGCTCCGATTCTCCACAGCGCCGCGAGCTCCCGCCCGGCCTCACACCACAACTTCCTCCCGGTGGCCCAGACTGCAGTAACCGTGACTCTCCTCAGCATTCACCACCAAGCCGGAGCGATGGGCATCCCGCTCCCCAGGGCCCACCTCCTCCTCCTACTCCTCCAGCTGCTCCTCCTCCTCCGCGTTCCAGAGGCGGTGGCGGCCGGCGCTGGTGCTGCCGCAGCCGCCGGGGAGGACAGGCCTGCACCCCTCCCCCAATCCGGTCTCCCTA
Organism: Desmodus rotundus; assembly: GCF_022682495.2. Classification (NCBI taxonomy): domain Eukaryota; kingdom Metazoa; phylum Chordata; class Mammalia; order Chiroptera; family Phyllostomidae; genus Desmodus; species Desmodus rotundus. The sequence continues at coordinate 34,687,610 of NC_071389.1, forward strand.
ATGCCAACTTTCCTCATCCCCCCCCCGCCCCT